>NC_080378.1:56853912-56935043 GCF_014773155.1 Arachis stenosperma | reverse complement strand
TGCGTGCCCTGATGCGTGAGATGCTGCCCTGCCCGCCCAAGGGCAGGGCAGGAAAGGTTTGGTGCGCGCTTGGCGCTGGTGCGTGCGCTGATGCTGCCGAGGAAGGAATTGGTGCGCCAAGTTGTTGCGTGATGCGCCAGGATTGTGCGCTAAATCCAAATGCTGCCCTGCCCGCGCCAAGGGCAGGGCAGAGTTGCCACTTTGCTGTCCCGTGTTCGAAACACGGCTGGGGCACAAATTCAATTAATTTCCTTGGCTTCTTGGCACGGCACTCATCCTTAAGTCCTAGCTTCCTCATGTTTCCTTGTTCGAACCTTGTAGCATGCATGGGTGACCTTTTTCTCTTGAATTTCTTCCTTGGAGAGCCCGATTCTGCCCTCCACAAGGGCACGGCAAGGTTCTCTTCCTCTTGGTCTCAAGGCACATTTTGTGCTCTGCCCTTGTAGTGAGCAGGGCAGATTTGCCTCATCTTGCTTGGTCACCTTATGTTGCTCTCCTAGAGGGCATTCTGCCCTTGTGGAGGGCAATGTTGCTTCCCCCATTGCAATGCGGCACGCTTCACTCCTCTTTGGCCACGCTTTCCTTTTCTTGTGCTACACTTTTTAGGCCACGCTTTTCATTTTCTTTTCTTTCCTTCACCTATAATAAACCAAACAACCACTCAAAGTATCACTAAATTCAAGAGGCTTATAAATCAATTAAAATGCAATTAAAATTAGCTTAAACCTCATGATTTAACATTAATTTCATGGTGGTTGCTTGATTTAGAGAAGTTATGCATTTTCACTCCAAATCACTTACTTAGGATGCAAGAAAGTGCATAAATGCTAACAAAACAAGTGAAATTAGCTTGAAAAATGGGTATATGATGACTTGTCATCACAACACCAAACTTAAACCTTGCTTGTCCCCAAGCAAGCATCAAAACTAAGAGTAAATGGAATGAATGAGAAAAGAATACACATCCTTATTATGCAGATAGCAGAACTTCAATCTATGGGGCATTTATGCAGACAATGACAACTCAAGTTATTGTTCTTGCTACATAATATACATTTTGCATCAAAGGTTTGCTAAACTTGCTGTTATAAGACTCACCTTTCACTCACTCCCTTGCTAACTTTTCTTGGCTTACAATGCTTAAACAAGCTTATTATTCTTTTAGAGGTTGGGTGTCAAATGCTGCAGCATAGCCTTTGGCTTTATTTTCTTTTCTTTTGCTCAACATCTTTCCACCACAGACACATGGCTCACTAATTCTTCCTAGGATCATTGATGCCCAGCATCTCTTTGGATAACTAAATGTTTTGTATCTAAGTTGCTCTTTATTGTGGATTTTCAATTGGCCATCCCAAATCAGTTGATCTAAGTGACTGGGTTTTAAAATACCCCTTAGAATTTACTCATCCAAGCAGATCTTAGTACAAGAACACCACAGGCATATGTCCTAAGGTTCAAGCTATTGGTGTCCAACCTTTATTCTTTGTTTTTCTTTGCCATTTTGGCTTTTTCTTTCTCTTTTCTTTCTGTTTTTGTTACCAAGGGCCTTTTCATTATTGATAGGAGTTTTTATAACAGCAAGCTAACTTACAATTGAATGAGAATGATATTATGCAACAATTATTTCCTGAGTCATGCATTTAATCAAACACATGTACCACCACCAACTTCCATTCACACTTATGCAACATTGGATATTTCACTTTTCAATTCAAACCAAACTCTTTTATTCAAGCATATGGGAAACAAAACAATATTTAAAGCTAGGTGGTGGATAACAAGCATTATGCAGACTTAGCATTTTTCTAGCTATTTATTAACTAACTGAAATGAAAAACAAGAAACAAAAATTGCATAAAGTAAAAGAAATAAATGATGGAGGCATATCATGTTTCAGACATGCATCTCCTTATTAGAGACATGAAAGAAGAGGTATGAAAGAACTTTGCCACCTTCTAATGGTCATGGCTGCTGCTTGATTCTCCCTTCTTCTTCTTTCTCTTCCCTGTCTTGGAGTAATCTCGGATCTCTTCACCAGGACATCTTCTACCCCAAACAGAATCTAAGAGTCCTTTGAGCAATTTCTGAGATAATAGGGGAAGATCTTCCTATACCTGACATATACAAACACACAACAATAAACACACAGACCCAGAAAATTAACAAAACTTCAATCTATTGCTAGAATGAGGTTTTAGTTAGTTTACGCAAAAATTCAAACAGTTAGTGTGTTAGTAAGAATTAGAATAACAGAAAAGAAAAAGTGCTTAATCTAGACCTCCACTTCACTTAATCATTGTCAATCTATTTCAATCCCCGGCAACGGCGCCAAAAACTTGATGTGTGGAAAACGATCCAACACAAAACTCACCGGCAAGTGTACCGGGTCGCATCAAGTAATAATAACTCACATGAGTGAGGTCGATCCCACAGGGATTGAAGGATTGAGCAATTTTAGTTTAGTGGGTGATTTAGTCAAGCGAATCAAGTTTTGGTTGAGTGATTTGTGTTTAACAAGAAGTAAATGACAGTAAATGTAAAGGGGAAAGGGAAATGTGCAGTAAATTGAGAAGCAGGAAAGTAAAATTGCAGAAACTTAAAGAACAAGAAAGTAAATGACTGAAACTTAAAGTGCAAGAAATATAAATTGCAGTAACTTAAATGGCAAGAAAGATAAATGGCTTGAAGATAAAAGGGGTTTGAGGACTGGGATTGCAGAATCTAAACAAAGAGAAAGTAAATTGCAACAATTGATTGAGCAGAAATTGAATCAGAAGCAATAAACATTCGAACAGAAAGGAAATAAAATGTAGCAGAGGTTTCCAGAAGAACCCAAAGTGAATTTTGATCTCAGGACTCAAGAGCTTAAGTAGCAGAGCCTAAAACTCAATTTCCTTCCCAGATCTGAGTTATCAAAGCAATTGACAGAAAATTTAAAGAAGAAGCAATAGAAGAACAGAATTGAAATTAAATTATGCAGAAAACAATTTGAAAAGAGTTTGAATGGGAATTGGGACAGAATTTCCCCAATTTCACACACCCAAAACTCAGAAACACAAGAGTAGAATTGCCCAAGTAAGAATGAGGAAGGAGATCAGTCAATTCTCCCTTAATCCTCTTAGTGCTCGGCCAATTCTCTCAAGAACAATTGCAAGAGAGTCAAAGCTCCAAAGGAAGGTGAAAGTAAAAATTCAAAAGCCAAGGTGAAAGTAAAAATTCAAAAGTGAGCATAAAAGTCCTAATTACATCAAACTAACTCCTATTTATACACTTTCTATTCTTGGATTTTGGGATTTGGATGGGCTTTCGATTTGGTGAAGAAATGAATTAAAATGGGATTTTAGTTTGAATTTTCGGCCCATGAAAATTCACTCCCAGGAGGCTGCCCTGCCCTTGTGGAGGGCAGGGCAGAAAATTGAAGCTTGGTGCGGCCAAGGTTGAGTCTGGCGCGCCCTGATGCGTGAGATGCTGCCCTGCCCGCGCCAAGGGCAGGGCAGGAAAGGTTTGGTGCGCGCTTGGCGCTGGTGCGTGCGCTGATGCTGCCGAGGAAGGAATTGGTGCGCCAAGTTGTTGCGTGATGCGCCAGGATTGTGCGCTAAATCCAAATGCTGCCCTGCCCGCACCAAGGGCAGGGCAGAGTTGCCACTTTGCTGTCCCGTGTTCGAAACACGGCTGGGGCACAAATTCAATTAATTTCCTTGGCTTCTTGGCACGGCACTCATCCTTAAGTCCTAGCTTCCTCATGGTTCCTTGTTCGAACCTTGTAGCATGCATGGGTGACCTTTTTCTCTTGAATTTCTTCCTTGGAGAGCCCGATTTTGCCCTCCACAAGGGCAGGGCAAGGTTCTCTTCCTCTTGGTCTCAAGGCACATTTTGTGCTCTGCCCTTGTAGTGAGCAGGGTAGATTTGCCTCATCTTGCTTGGTCACCTTATGTTGCTCTCCTAGAGGGCATTCTGCCCTTGTGGAGGGCAATGTTGCTTCCCCCATTGCAATGCGGCACGCTTCACTCCTCTTTGGCCACGCTTTCCTTTTCTTGTGCTACACTTTTTAGGCCACGCTTTTTATTTTCTTTTCTTTTCTTCACCTATTATAAACCAAACAACCACTCAAAGTATCACTAAATTCAAGAGGCTTATAAATCAATTAAAATGCAATTAAAATTAGCTTAAACCTCATGATTTAACATTAATTTCATGGTGGTTGCTTGATTTAGAGAAGTTGTGCATTTTCACTCCAAATCACTTACTTAGGATGCAAGAAAGTGCATAAATGCTAACAAAACAAGTGAAATTAGCTTGAAAAATGGGTATATGATGACTTGTCATCAACTGCCCACTGGTGCACGAAATTGCAATCACACTTTTGCAATCCCGCACAACTGACCAGCAAGTGCACTAGGTCGTCCAAGTAATACCTTACGTGAGTAAGGGTCGATCCCACGGAGATTGTCGGCTTGAAGAAAGTTATGGTTATCTTGTAACTCTTAGTCAGGATATCAAAAATTATCAGGATTGGTTGTGAAAAGCAAAAGAACATGAAATAAGTACTTGATTTGTAGTAATGGAGAATAGGTTGAGGTTTTGGAGATGCTCTGTCTTCTGAACCTCTGCTTTCCTACTGTCTTCTTCTTCAAACACGCAAGGCTCCTTCCATGGTAAGCTGTATGTAGGATTTCACCGTTGTCAATGGCTACCTCCCATCCTCTCAGTGGAAATGTTCAACGCACCCTGTCACGGCACGGCTATCCAGCTATTGGTTCTCGATCATGTCGGAATAGAATCCAGTGATTCTTTTGCGTCTGCCACTGACGCCCCACAATCGCGAGTTTGAAGCTCGTCACAGTCATCCAATCATTGAATCCTACTCAGAATACCACAGACAAGGTTTAGACCTTCCGGATTCTCTTGAATGCCGCCATTAATTCTAGCTTATACCACGAAGATTCCGATTAAAGAATCCAAGAGATATCTACTCAATCTAAGGTAGAACGGAGGTGGTTGTCAGGCGCACGTTCATAGTTGAGAATAATGATGAGTGTCACGGATCATCATATTCATCAGGTTTAGGAACAAGTGATATCTTAGAATGGAAGCAAGCATGATTGAATGAAAAACAGTAGTAATTGCATTAATCCATCAAGACACAGCAGAGCTCCTCACCCCCAACCATGGGGTTTAGAGACTCATGCTGTAGAAGATACAGTGAGAAACGTGTAAAGTGTCATGAGGTACAGATACAATGTCAAAAGATCCTATTAATAGTGAACTAGTAACCTAGGGTTTACAGAATTGAGTAAATGACAGAAAAATCCACTTCCGGGCCCACTTGGTGTGTGCTTGGGCTGAGCATTGAAGCATTTTCGTGTAGAGACTCTTTCTGGAGTTAAACGCCAGCTTTTATGCCAGTTTGGGCGTTTAACTCCAATTTTTATGCCAGTTCCAGCGTTAAACGCTGGGAATTCTGAAGCTGATTTGTAACGCCGGTTTGGGCCATCAAATCTCGGGCAAAGTATGGACTATTATATATTGCTGGAAAGCTCAGGATATCTACTTTCCAACGCCGTTGAGAACGCGCCAATTGGGCTTCTGTAGCTCCATAAAATCCACTTCGAGTGCAGGGAGGTCAGAATCCAACAGCATCCGCAGTCCTTTTCAGCCTCTAAATCAGATTTTTGCTCAGGACCCTCAATTTCAGCCAGAAAATACCTGAAATCACAGAAAAACACACAAACTCATAGTAAAGTCCAGAAAAGTGAATTTTAACTAAAAACTAATAAAAATATAATAAAAACTAACTAAAATATACTAAAAACATACTCAAAACAATGCCAAAAAGCGTATAAATTATCCGCTCATCACCCACTGTAGAATCCTTCCTGCTAAGTCTGTTTTCTTGTAGGATGCCTTCGATGGGCTGGTTGGTCCGAACTCTGATAGTGTGAGCTGAAAGTATAGGTGGAGTCATCGAGAGGTGAGTATGGGGGCGTAGGCGAACTGCTCTATCTCTTGCTAGTTTAGTTCGGCCCCTTGTAGGGCCTTGATGATGAAGTAGATGGATTGTTGCCCACTTTTGTCTTCTTTAACTAGTGATGAGGCTATTGCCAGACTTCCCACTACGAGGTATAATATGAGCTTTTCACTTTCCCTTGGTTGGGTAAGAATGGGTGGTTGCCCCAAGAATTTTCAAAATCCCGGAAGGCTTGTTTGCACCTCGTAGTCCTATTCAAATCTCTCTTCCTTCCTTAATATACCGCTTTGAGGTGTCCTTTGCGGGATGATTTAGAGATCCTTCCTCCTGCGAATCCTCCATGAACATGTCTCTCAGGGGTGTGAGGTGGACGTTCAACTCGTTCGACCTCTTTGGTGTGAGACGTTTGACTTGTGCGACCTCTTTGGTGTGAGGTTGACCTTCGACTTGTCCGACCTCTTTGGTGTGAGGTAGACTTTCGACTTTGTCCGACCTCTTTGGTGTGAGGTGGACTTTCAACGCGTCCGACCTCTTTGGTGTGAGGTGGACCTTCAACGCGTCCGACCTCTTTTGTTTTTGATTGGGCGAGTTGATGGGATCTTCTCAGTGTTGCATATTTCTCGGTAGATATCCACAACAGTCACCCGAAGGGGGGTGTAATTGTGGTATTTTCTAGGCTTCTCTCCATGTTGATCTTCTTTTTTCTTGGACTCTTTATCCTTATCCCGAGAGGAGTAGGAATGTTCAGTTTTTGAGATCTCTCCTAGTCGAGAGTTTTCCTCCATGTTGATGTACTTCTCTGCCCGTTCCTGTACCTCGTTCCGAGATGTTTGGGTGCTTCTTGGATATTGAGTGGCTAAAAGGTCCTTCTCGTAGACCATTGATGAGACCCCTGATAGCTGCTTCTGTTGGCAGACTTTGTATGTCCAGACATGTTTTGTTAAATCTTTCCATGTAATTGTGAAGGCTCTCTCGATCTCCTTGCTTGATCCCTAATAGGCTTGATGCGTGTTTGGCTTTGTCCTTCTGGATGGAGAATAACGGATTACATCTGAGGCCTCCGTGAGATACATCCTACTTCTGAAATTTCTAAGATGATAGCTTGGATCTTGATGTGCTGTCGTACGGAGTCATGTTGGGAGCTTTGAAGTCCTTTGGGACCTTTAGCTTTCATGATCTCTTTGGTGAATGGGTTTTGATCTTTGTGGGGGCTATCTTCGTGACTGGATCGAGCCGTCTTGGTTTTGAGATTAGCTTCGAGTTTTAAGAGCTTATCTTTTAACTCTCGGCGTCGCCTAGTTTCCCTTCAGAGGTCCTTCTTGGCTTCCCGTTGATGCTCGTCTTCTTTTTCGAGTTGTTGGAGGTGGTTTTGTTGAGCTTGTAGTGCTTCCATGATTTCTGTGTTTACAGGTTACTTATCTCCCCCGTTTTGGGGTGTGCTTTTGGGGGTGGCGTCCGCGTTTTTATGCGGCGTTCTATCCTCTAGATCTGAATCGTGGTCGTTGTCATGGTTGTCCGCCATGGTGGTGGGATGACTTCTAGGTTCCTCGGCAACGGCGCCAATGCTTCGAGGGTTACCTGAAACTGTAGGTCGATCTCGGACGAAATCTTCTGTGTTGGTCAGAGCCGACGTGTCCGGCAGGTGTACAACGGCCGGAGCTGGTGTATCCGACTTGTTGGACTTGGTGGTGGTGCTGATCCTTCGTCCCTGGAGGGTGGGGGGTACCTGCAAGGGACTCCGATGCTTAAGTTAGCAAGGGTATTAAGCAGGTTTTATGTAGAATCAGAGTATGAGTTATACCTGGGTGCTCCAGTGTATTTATAATGGTGAGATGTGGCCTCCTATGGATAAGATAAGTTAGTTATCTTATCTTATCTTTATCTTATCTTTAAGTGAGGTCATCTTATCTTCAAGGGAATCGCCTTTATCTTTCTGGGCTTTGGCTGCCTTTAGATTGGGCTGTGTTCCTTCGTTTTGGGCCTGCTTTGGGCTCCTTTGGCGATTTGGCCGAGCTCTTTGAGAAGAGGTCGGGCATTGGCCGAGTTCTTTGAGAAGAGGTCGGATAGTCTGACCTGAAGAGGTCGGTTGGCTTGTCGATAAACATCCCGGGTCGGACAGCTTGACCCAGGGTATGAACAGATCTCATGTAGGATCTTCGGATACTCATTTTTCTTGAGCACGAAAGGGACCTCCGGGATCACCTTCTTCTTGGCCACAACTTCATAGAAGTGGTCTTGATAGACTTTTGAGATGAATCTCTCCATCTCCCATGATTCGGAGGTGGAAGCTTTTGTCTTCCCTTTCCTCTTCCTAGAGGTTTTTCCGGCCTTAGGTGCCATAAGTGGTTATGGAAAAACAAAAAGCTATGCTTTTACCACACTAAACTTAGAATATTGCTCGCCCTTGAGCAAAAGAGGAAAGAATAGAGGAAGAAAAAGAAAATATGGAGGAGAGGGGGAGAGATGTGTATTCGGCCAAGGGGGAGAAGAGAGGGTTGTGTTGTGTGAAGATGAAGAAGGATTGAGGGGTTTATATAGTGGAGGGAGAGGGTATTGGTTCGGCCATTTAGGGTGGGTTTGGGTGGAAAAGAGATTTTGAATTTTGAAGGTAGGTGGGGTTTATGGGGAAGAGAGGATGGATGGGAGTGGTGAAGGGGTAATTGGGAAGAGGGATTGAGGTGATTGGTGAGTAATGTTTGGGGAAGAGTGTTTTTGGATTGTGTGAAGAAGAGAGAGGGTGAGTTGAGGTAGGTGGGGATCCTATGGGTCCACAGATTCTGAGGTGATCATGTGGGGTCCATAGATCCTGAGGTGTCAAGAATTTATCCTCCCTGTACTAATTAGGCGTGTAAAACGCCCTCTGCATGCAATCCTGGCGTTTAACGCCAGATTGATGCTTGTTTCTGGCGTTAAACGCCAGCTCTATGCTTGTTTTGGGTGTTCAACGCCAATCTGCAACATGTTTCTGGCATTGAATGCCAGTTCGATGCTTGTTTCTGGCGTTTAACGCCAGCTCTCCTCAGGGTGTAACCCTGGCGTTTAAACGCCAGATTGCTGCTTGCTTCTGGCGTTCAACACCAGCTTCATGCTTTGTTCTGGCGTTGAACACCAACCAAATGCTGCTTACTGGCATTTAAACGCCAGTAAGCTCTTCCTCTAGGGTGTGCTGTTTGTTCTGCTATTTTTGATTCTGTTTTTAATTTTAGTATTTGTTTTGTGACTCCACATGATCATGAACCTAATAGAACATAAAAGAACAATAAAAATATAGATAAATTAAAATTGGGTTGCTTCCCAATAAGTACTTTTTTAATGTCAATAGCTTGACAGTGAGCTCTCATGGAGCCTCACAGATGTTCAGAGCATTGTTGGGACCTCCCAACACCAAACTTAGAGTTTGGTTGTGGGGACTCTGTTTGACTCTATATTGAGAGAAGCTTATCGTGCCTCTTTTCTATGTTTATAGAAGGATAACCTTGGGCCTTAAACACAAGGTAGTCCCCATTCAATTGAAGGACTAATTCTCCTCTGTTAACATCAATCACAGCTCCTGCTGTGGCTAGGAAGGGTTTTCCAAGGATGATACATTCATCCTTCTCCCTTCTAGTGTCTAAGATTATGAAATTAGTAGGGATGTAAAGGCCTTTAACCTTTACCAACACGTCCTCTACCAATCCGTAAGCTTGTCTTATTGACTTGTCTGTCATCTCTAATGAGAATGTGGTAGCCTGTACCTCAAAGATTCCCAGTTTCTCCATTACAGAGAGTAGCATAAGATTTATACCTGACCCCAGGTCACACAGAGCCTTCTCAAAGGTCATGGTGCCCATGGTACAGGGTATTAAGAATTTACCAGGATCTTGTTTCTTCTGAGGTAAAGTTTGCTGAACCCATGTATCTAGTTCACTAGTGAGCAAGGGAGGTGCATCTTCCCAAGTCTCATTACCAAAAAACTTGGCATTCAGCTTCATGATAGCTCCTAGATATTGAGCATCTTGCTCTTCGGTTACATCTTCATCCTCTTCAGGGGAATAATAGTTTTCAGAGCTCATGAATGGCAGAAGGAGGTTTAATGGAATCTCAATGGTCTCCATATGAGCCTCAGATTCCTTTAGGTCCTCACTAGGGGACTCCTTCTTGTCTGGGAGACATCCCATGAGGTCTTCCTCATTGGGATTCACGTCCTCTCCTTCCTCTCTAGGTTTGAAAATTTTGATTATATCAATGGCCTTGCAATCTCTTTTTGGATTCTCTTCAGTATTGCTTGGGAGAGTACTAGGAGGAGTTTCAATGATTTTCTTACTCAGCTGGCCCACTTGTGCCTCTAATTTTCTGATGGAGGACCTTGTTTCACTCATGAAACTTAAAGTGGCCTTAGATAGATCAGAGACTATGTTTGCTAAGCTAGAGGTGCTCTGCTCAGAATTCTCTGTCTGTTGCTGAGAAGATGATAAAAAAAGCTTACTATTGCTAAGCCTGTTTCTTCCACCATTATTAAAGCCTTGTTGGGGCTTTTGTTGATCCTTGCATGGGAAATTTGGATGATTTCTCCATGAGGAATTATGGGTGTTTCCATAAGGTTCACCCATGTAATTCACCTTCGCTATTGCAGGGTTCTCAGGATCATAAGCTTCTTCTTCAGAAGATGCCTCTTTAGTACTGTTGGATGCATTTTGCCATCCATTCAGACTTTGAGAAATCATGTTAACTTGCTGAGTTAACATTTTGTTCTGAGCCAATATGGCATTCAGAGCATCAATTTCAAAAACTCCCTTCCTCTGAGGTATCCCATTATTCACAGAATTCCTCTCAGAAGTGTACATGAATTGGTTATTTGCAACCATGTCAATAAGTTCTTGAGCTTCTGTAGGCATTTTCTTTAGGTGAATGGATCCACCTGCAGAATGGTCCAGTGACATCTTGGAGAACTCAGATAGACTATAATAGAAAATATCCAGAATGGTCCACTCTGAAAGCATGTCAGAAGGACACTTTTTGGTCATCTGCTTGTATCTTTCCCAAGCTTCATAGAGGGATTCACCATCTTTTTGCTTGAAGGTCTGAACATCCACTCTAAGCTTGCTCAGCTTTTGAGGAGGAAAGAACTTGGCCAAGAAGGCCGTGACCAGCTTATCCCAAGAGTCCAAGCTATCTTTAGGTTGTGAGTCCAACCATGTTCTAGCTCTGTCTCTAACAGCAAAAGGGAAAAGCATGAGCCTGTAGACTTCAGGATCTAATCCATTAGTCTTAACAGTCTCACAAATCTGTAAGAACTCAGTTAAAATCTGGTTGGGATCTTATGATGGAAGTCCATGAAACTTGCAGTTCTGTTGCATTAGAGCAACAAGTTAAGGCTTCAGCTCAAAATTGTTTGCTCCAATGGCAGAGATTGAGATGCTTCTTCCATAAAAGTTGGAAGTAGGTGTAGTATAATCACCAAGCATCCTCCTTGCGTTATTGTTGTTGTTATTATTTTCAGCTGCCATCTCCTCTTCTTTTTCGAAAATTTCTGTCAAGTCCTCTCCAGAGGGTTGTGCTTTAGCTTCCCTTAGCTTCCTCCTTAGGGTCCTTTCAGGTTCAGGATCTGCTTCAACAACAATGTCCTTGTCCTTGCTCCTGCTCATATGAAAAAGAAGGGAACAGAAAATAATAATAGGGATCCTCTTTACCACAGTAGAGAGATTCATTTATGTTAGTAGAAGAAGAAAAGAATAGAAGAAGGAAAAGAGGAACATTCGAACTCGGAGAGGAAGAGGGGGTTCGAATATTTAGATGAAGAGAAGCGTGTTAGTAATTAAATAAATAAATAGGAGAGGATGAGAGGGAGAAATTTGAAAATTATTTTAGAAAAATGGTTAGTGATTTTCGAAAATTAAGAAAAGAAATAAAATTAAAATTAAAATTTGAAACAATTAGTTAATAAAAAAATTTTGAAAAAGAGGGAGGTAATTTTTGAAAATTAGAGAGGAAAGTAGTTAAGTGGTTTTGAAAAAGATAAAAAACAAACAAAAAGTCAATTTAGTTAGTTAAAAAAGATTTGAAATTCAATTTTGAAAAGATAAGAAGTTAGAAAAGATTTTGAAATAAATTTTGAAAAAGATATGATTGAAATGATATGATTAGAATTTATTTTTGAAAAAGAATTGATTTTTAAAATTAAAATTGATTACTTTAACTAACAAGAAACTAAAAGATATGACTCTAGAATTTAAAGATTAAACTTTTCTTAACAAGAAAGTAACAAACTTCAAAATTTTGAATCAATCACATTAATTGTGAGTAAAGTTTTCAATTTTGAAATAAAGATAAGAAAAAGATTTTGAAAATAAATTTTAAAAATTTTCGAAAATAATAAGAAAAATGAAAAAGAATTGATTTTTGAAAAAGATTTTGAAAAGAAAGGATTTTTTAAAAAATGAAATCATGACTTGACTAACAAGAAACAACTTATTTGTAAAAATTTTTGACTGAGTCAACCCAAAGATTTCGAAATTTATGAGAAAAATAAGGAAAATATATTTTTTTGATTTTTTTGAATTTTTAATGATGAGAGAGAAAAATACAAATATGACCCAAAATATAAAAATTTTGGATCAAGACCACTAATGCATGCAAGAACAATATGAATGTCAAGATGAACACCAAGAACACTTTGAAGATCATGATGAACATCAAGATTTATTTTTGAAAAATTTTAAAGAAAAGAAACACATGCAAGACACCAAACATAGAAATTTTTAATGCTTAGACACTATGAATGTAAAAATGCATATGAAAAACAACAAAAGACACAAAACAAGAAAATATGAAGATCAAACAAGAAGACTTACCATGAACAACTTGAAGATCTTGAAGAACACATGCATGAATTTTCGAAAAAATGCAAAAGTTTTTAAAACATGCAATTGACACCAAACTTAAAAATTAACACTTGACTCAAACAAGAAACACAAAAATATTTTTGGTTTTTATGATTTTATTAATTTTTTTTGTAAAAATATTTTTTTTTTCGAAAATTAATTTTTGGAAAAAGGAAAACAAAAAAAATTTTGAAAGATTTTTGAAAACTTTTTGAAAAGAAAATTACCTAATCTGAGCAACAAGATGAACTGTCAGTTGTCCAAACTCGAACAATCCCCGGCAACGGCGCCAAAAACATGGTGCACGAAATTGCAATCACACTTTTGCAATCCGCACAACTAACCAGCAAGTGCACTGGGTCGTCCAAGTAATACCTTACGTGAGTAAGGGTCGATCCCACGGAGATTGTTGGCTTGAAGCAAGCTATGGTTATCTTGTAATTTTTAGTCAGGATATCAATTATAATTATCAGTTGACTTGCAAATGAACAAGAGAGCATGAAATAAATACTTATTATCCAGTAGTGAAGAATGTGTTGGAGTTTTAGAGATGCTTTGTCTTCTGAATCCCTGCTTTCCCCCTATCTTCTTCTTCACGCACGCAAGGTTCCTCTTATAGCAAGCTGTATGTAGGGCATCACCGTTGTCAATGGCTACTTCCCATCCTCTCAGTGAAAATGGTCTAAATGCTCTGTCACAGCACGGCTAATCATCTGTCGGTTCTCGATCATATTGGAATAGAATCCATTGATTCTTTTGCGTCTGTCACCACGCCCAACAATCGTGAGTTTGAAGCTCGTCACAGTCATTCAATCCCTGAATCCTACTCGGAATACCACATACAAGGTTTAGACTTTCGGATTCTCAAGAATGGCCGCCAAAGGGTTCTAGCTTATACCATGAAGATTCTGATTAAGGAATCCAAGAGATATGCGCTTGGTCTAAGGTAGAACGGAAGTGGTTGTCAAGCACGCGTTCATAAGGATGGATGATGATGAGTGTCATGGATCATCACATCCATCAGGTTGAAGGGCAGTGAATATCTTAGAATAAGAATGAGCATGAATTGAATAGAAAACAGTAGTACTTTGCATTAAAACTTGAGGTACAGTAGAGCTCCACACCTTAATCTATGGTGTGTAGAAACTCCACCGTTGAAAATACATAAGTGATAATAGTCCAGGCATGGCCGAATGGCCAGCCCCCATAAATGTGATCAATAGTCTCCTAAGATGAACAATAGATTAAAACTGAGACCAAAGATTAGACATGGTTCCCCCCGACCCTAGTACAATAGTAAAAAGTTCTAATTATACTAAACTAGCTACTAGGATTTACAGAAATAAGTTTAAGTGCAGAAATCCACTTCCAGGGCCCACTTTGGTGTGTGCTTGGGCTGAGCTTGAGCTTTACACGTGCAGAGGCTTCTCTTGGAGTTAAACGCCAAGTTGTAATGTGTTTTTGGCGTTTAACTTTGGTTTGTGACGTATTTCTGGCGTTTTACTCCAGAATGCAGCATGGAACTGGCGTTGAACCCCAGTTTGCGTTGTCTAGCCTCAAATAAAGTGTGGATTATTATATATTGCTGGAAAGCCCTGAATGTGTACTTTCTAAATCAATTGAGAGCGTGCAATTTGGAGTTTTGTAGCCCCACAAAATCCATTTTGAGTGCAGGGAGGTCAAAATCCAACAGTATCAGCAGTCCTTTGTCAGCCTGAACCAGATTTTTGCTCAGGTCCCTCAATTTCAGCCAGAAAATACCTGAAATCACAGAGAAACACACAAACTCATACTAAAGTCCAAAAATGTAAATTTATCATAAAAACTAATGAAAATATCCCTAAAAGTAGCTAGATCCTTCTAAAAACTACCTAAAAACAATGCCAAAAAGCGTATAAATTATCCGCTCATCACTAAGTCAAAGAGGCTCTGCTTAGAAATCTTCATCTATTGTTGAGAAGGTGGGAATGGTGGTCTATTGTTGAACCTATTATAGGTTCTTCCACCTTGGTTGTTGTTGAAGACTTGTTGAGGCTTCTGTTAATCGTTCCATGAGAAGTTAGGATGATTTCTTCATGAGGAGTTGTAGGTGTTTTCATAGGGTTCTCCCATCTAATTCACCTCTTCCATTGTAGGTTGATCTGGATCATAAGCATCTCCTTCATAGGAGGTGTTGCCAGCTGCAGCTTGCATTCCAGTAAAATAATAAGAGATCATATTGAGCTATTGGGTCAAGATCTTATTCTGAGCCAGTATGACATTCAGAGTGTCAACTTCTAGAACTCTTTTCTTCTGAGCAACCCTGTTGTTCATAGAGTTCATCTCAGAAGTGTACATGAACTGGTTGTTTGCAACCATTTTAATGAGTTATTGTGCCTCTTCAGGCGTTTTCCTCAAGTGGAAAGATCCACTAGCAGAATGGTCTAAGGATATCTTGGACATCTCAGATAGACCATCATAGAAAATTCATAGGATAGTCCATTCTGAAAGCAGGTCAAAAGGACATCTCCAGATCAGTTGCTTGTATCTTTCCTAAGTTTTGTAGGGGGTTTCACCCTCTTTTTGTCTGAAGGTTTGAATTTTCACTCTAAGCTTGTTCATCTTCTGAGGTGGACAGAATTTGGCCAAGAAAGCATTGACAAAGTTTTTCCAAAAGTATAAGCTTTCTTTGGGTTGAGATCCAACCATATCCTAGTTCTTTCTCTAACTGCAAAAGGGAAAAGTATAAGCTTGTAGACCTCAGGATCCACGCCATTGGTCTTAACAGTGTCACAAATTTGTAAGAATTCAGATAGGAATTAATGTGGATCTTCCAGTGGAAGTCCATGGTATTTGCAATTCTGTTGCATTAGAGAGACTAATTGAGGCTTGAGCTCAAAGTTATTTTCTCTAATAGAAGGTAGAGAGACTAATTGCTATGGAAGAAGTATCTCTATACCTGCCATTAGAGCAAACAAATTTGATCTAAAGCCTCAGTTAGTCTCTCTAATGCAACAGAATTGCAAATTCTATGGACTTCCACTAGAAGATCCACATCAATTCCTATCTGAATTCTTGCAAATTTGTGACACTGTTAAGACCAATAGAGTGGATCCTGATGTCTACAGGCTTATGCTTTTCACTTTTGTTGTTAGAGATAGAGCTAGGATATAGTTGGATTCCCAACCTAAGGAGAGCCTATACTCTTGGGAAAAGTTGGTCAATACTTTCTTGGCCAAATTCTTTCCACCTCAGAAGATGAGTGATAAACCCATATTTTATGATATATTTTGTGCTTAATCGGAGTGATTTATTCAATCCTTCACCCACTTATTCATATTAATTGTATGGTTTTACTTTCCCTTCCTTATTATGTGATGTATGTGAAAAACATGTTTCCTATGCTTTAAAATTAATTATTTTAATTACCTTTATTTCCATTCGATGCCGTGATTAGTGTGTTGAGTAGTTTCAGATCTTCTAAGGCAGAATGGCTTAAAGGATGGAAAAGGAAACGTACAAAAATGGAAGGAAAGTGCAAAACGGAGTTTTGAAGAAACTGGCATCCACGCGATCGCATGGACGACACGATCGCGTGCCAAGAGCGAAGAAGCATCGACGCGGCCACATGGCTGACGCGACCATGTGACTTGAGCGAATCGTATACGACACGGACGCGTGATCGACGTGACCGCGTGATAAGAAAAACTCCAGATGACGCGACCGCGTGACCCACGCGGACGCGTGACAGAGGCCACGCACCAGAAATTGCAGAAAACGCTCATAGCGGATTCTGAAGCTTTTTTGGCCCAAATCCAAGTCCAGAAGTCATAGACCAGAGGTTATGAAGTGGAGGAATGCATCCATTCAGGGAGTCTCTGAATTTTTAGTCACTTTCCATGATTTACGTTTAGTCTTGAGAGAGGTTCTCTCCTCTCTCTCTCTTTAGGATTTAGGATTTAGGACTTCTCTTAGTTTTAGGAGTAACTCTCGATCCCAGGTTCAATATTCCTTTTTCTATTTAATTTATCTTCTATTTTTGTTTACTCTGAAGCTTTTATTGTGCTTGATTGATGTTGCCCAATTGGCTGTTGATATTGTCCATGTTAGAATTGACATTTTTATTTAATGATATTTGAGGTATTTCAGTTTATGATTGTTCCTTTTTATTATCCCCAATTTAAAGACAATTTTTATTCCAGCAGATTTAATTTCTTTTCCTTTTGATCTTGGTTGAGAAATCAGTAACTCAGGAGCTATCTTAGCTTAACATAATTGATAACTGTTATCTTTGCTAATTGGACTGAACTTCAATAATCCCAACCTTTTCTTAGGAAATAAATAGGAGTTGAAGGTCAACTAATTTATCCCTTGACTTTCCTTTACTTTAGCAAAGGATGACTAAGTGGAATTAAGATTCAACTTTCATTATTATTGTTAAAAATAACAAAGTCTGGACTTCCAATTTCTCATACCTTGCCAAAAGTTTGCTTTACAGTATTTATTTATTTTAATTGTCATTTAAATTATTTGCCATATTTATTCCTTATTTCCAAAAACCCCAATTTTACCTTTTTCATAGCCAATAATAAGAACATACCTCCCTGCAGTTCCTTGAGAAGACGACCCGAGGTTTGAATACTCGGTTATCAATTTTAAAAGGGGTTTGTTACTTGTGACAACCAAAACGTTTGTATGAAGGGATTTCTGTTGGTTTAGAAACTATATCTACAACGCGAATATTTTTATAAAATTCTTTACTGGCAAAAATCCTAACGTCAAAATGGTGCCGTTGCCGGGGAATTGCAAACGTGTGCCTTATTATTGGTTATTGTAAATATTTTTCAAAAAAAAATATTTTTCTTTTACTTGTTTATTTGTTTCTCCTTTTTCCCCTTATTTCTGATGACTACTATGAATTCTCACCCCTCTCGCTTTGAGTTTAGTTCTAACTTTGTTGAAGGAAATAGAAACCACAGCAGGAATATGTACCAAGGTCAGCCCAATCAAGGATGGATGGAGCCCAGAGGATCTAATCAACCCTTTAGGCAACAACACCCTCCAAGATATCATGAACAACAACCATTCTACAATGCATACCCAGCTGAAAGATATGGTGGACAACCTTGTAACTACCAACAAGCCCCACCCCATGCCTATAGACCATCCTCTCAACATAACCTAGAACCACCATACTCACAAGCTTCTTTTCACCATTCGCCACCATACGATCCTTATCCGCCCCAACATCAATCCAATTACTCCCAAGAACCACCACTCCCCCATACACCATACCCATATCCATCAAAGCCAGAATCACAGGTTTGCCTTGATGAATCAATGAAACAATTTACTGTAACCCTTCATCAACTGGAGCAAGCAATAGTGGAGGAGTTAAAGCAATTATCTTCCAAACGTTCAGCCCCTCAACAGACCCCCATGGCTTTTTGTGGAGAATCCAATGAAGAAGGCAATACAACGAAGACGCTAGAAGCTCCAATGAACAGCATAGAGCATAACTTCGTACTAGAACAAGTAGAGGAGGCTGTCATTGCAGAAGAAGAAGAGTTGGTTGAAGATTTAGGAGATGCCGAACCGCCACTTGAATCCAGAGTTGTGGAGAACTCCGTCAAGGATGTTACAATTGACGCTGAGGAGGATTTTGCACCGCCTCCATTGCAAATATCTTATGAAGAACTGAACGGAATAACCCAGGACACAGGCTTCCTTGATGATGATGATCACGAGTCCTGCTCTCTTAGTGACGACCTTGCGTCCACAAGTGATTTCTCTGAGACAGAAGAATCTTCCCTGAGTGAACATGGAGATGATGCTGAGGTAGATTTTTTTCAACCTCCAATATATGACTTGAGTGATGATGAGGGAGAAATTGAAGACTCTGATCAAGATATGGTTGAAGTGAAAAAATTCACAGAAGATTATAAGGGAGTAGAACTTATAGAACCACTGGAAACACTATCCCAAGGCCATTACCGCCCAACACAAACTACAAGTGGGTAACACCTTTGCCTTTTATCTTTACTTTTCCACTTGAATATGGTTTACTTGAAACAGATGGCCAGCTTAGAGCTCTCTGGGGTTTTAAGAGGAAAAGGGATATGACTCGCACTCAGCGCCGGTATGAAAGATTCAATAAGGGTTCGCACTTCAACTTGAGGTGCAAGAATTGGTGTCAAGCTCAATTTAAAGGATCTCGGAAGCAGTTTGGTCACTGCAGTGAGAATTCGGATTACTCATCACCCGACTGGACTAATGTAGATCAAGACAAAGACGGGTGTAGAAGAAAAGTTTGGGATCCTGGAGTCTATTCTGACATTCAATACTCCAGGAGCCTACAAGCCTGTTTGAACTCACACAAGGGCTTTACGTACTTTGTTTGGGACCCCAGAGGATGCTGGCATTCCAAACACTGGTGGAGATTTCTGGACAAATTCAAACATAAGCCACCATAGCAGGAAGCTCATCCAATGTCCAACTTAAGGACTTTAACTAAAAGTGCTTGGTGGGAGACAACCCACCATGGTATGATCGTCCCTTTTTCAGTTTTCACTTTTGTTTATTTTGTTTGTCCTTGAGTTTTGATGGAACCTGGAAACTTACATAACATTCATTGCATCTGCATTCATATTACCATTGCATTTTGCATTCCGGCATAATAAATAAAAAAAATGGTGCACGACACAACCGCATGCCCCATGCGATCGCGTCAAATCGCGAAAAACACTACGCATGCGACTGCATCACCCACGCAGCCGCGTGCCCTGGAGATCGGCGTATAAACCCAACGTCCAGAAAGTTGGGCTGAAATCGTGCAGCCCTTGTGCGTTTTGCACAAAATGGCCCACGCGATCGCATGCCCCATGCGTTCGCGTCCCATGCACATAACCAATCCCACGCGACTGCGTGAATGACGCGATCGCGTCGCATGGATTGCACAAATCCCAAAAAGAGACAGAGAGTTGCGCTGAAACGACGCTGGAATCGTGCGTCTAGCACAAATTCCAGCGACGCGATCGCACGACCCACGCGATCGTGTCATCCCCTCTTCTACCACTCCCATGCGATCGCGCAACCCACACGATCGCGTTATTTCCATTTTCACCCCCACCACGCGACCGCGTCCCCCACGCGATCGCGTGGATTTGAAAATATAACCCCCTGTCACGCGAACCCTATCAGTCACGCCACAACCCACACAACCACCACCCACCCACCACCACCGGCCACCAACGCACCCGCCGACCACCCAGAACTCGCCGCCACACCACCCACCTCCCTCCAACCCCCTTTTTTTTCTTCTTCTTTCCATCTTCTCCCACCACCGCCGCTGCCCCCCTCCCCTCCACGATCGCCGCCACCGCACCGCCACAGCAACCGCGCCACCTCCAACCACCGCCACCCTCACCCCCGTCCCAACCCCCCTACCCCCTACCCCTACCTATCCCGAAGGCCTTGCCCCCTAACAGCTGCCACCGCCACCGCGGCATCCTCTGCCGCCGTGCCGGACGCCACCACCGCCACCCCTAGCCGCCTCTCTGCCCCATTCTCTTTCTTAGCCTACCAGGTTCCGCATCACGTCCCATTCTATCCATTCGTAGTTCGTTCATATTTTTCTATTTTTGTTCATATTTAGGCTAGTTAGATATGCATGCTGTAGTGGATTTTTAGGTTGTTTGGTAGCTTAGGCTGTGGTTAGTGGATTTAGGCCTGATAATTGCACCGTTCGTGTTTATTGCTTTATGTTTTTGCAATCCTGCTGCTGCTCTGATGTTAGTTCATATGCTGCAAATTCTTATTTCATGCTTCTCTTTACACTAAATTTTCATGATTATATTCCTTATATGTAATTGCAAGCTTTAATTTTAATTCATATGAACTATTTGATTGCTGTTTATTTTTCGGGAATATCCAATTTTTAGCTGGAATGCTGCCCAAATTTTTGTAAAACGTTCTCATTCATGTTTTGGTTTGGCATTTTGAACTCTGTTTTCCTCTGCTTTACCCGAACCATTTCATGAATGCCAAGGCAAGCTTCATTATCCTTTTTGACTTCCTAGTTCATAAACTGCATCTGTGATCTTTGATTCCAATTTTTACTTCCGTTATATCTACTTGAATCAGCATCAATCTGTTTTCCTTGTTTTATTATGAGTAACTTATAGTTCCTACCTGTGAATACTTGTTACTTGGAATTTTTTATTATGTCACTTACCTTAACCCAATTTTTTATCCTACTAACTTACAAATTCTAATTTCCTGAACTCTTTTTCAACATTAACCGAACTTCCCTTCACAACATTTTCTCTAGCTTTTCACTTTCTTTTAACCTTCTAACCATGGCATAATGATATTTTTCTATTTAACATGAATTTAATTACATTTTGGATTGTGAATTTTTCCTTTTGAACTTTTCACTCCTATATAATCCTTAATGCACATTTAATAAACTCATTTTCCTTATTTTATTTCTCCTTTGCCACTTTATGTTTTCTTTGACTAGATGCCTATTTACTTTCCTATTTTTATATATTCTGGTTTTCCATTTTTTAGTATGTCCGCCTCCCAGAGGAAAGGAAAAGGCAAGGCTACTACTGGCAAGCGTAAAAGAGGAGAATCCTCCATGTCTATCATCGATCTGATGCATGACTCCTCCTAGAGGGAGAAGAACTTTACCCAACAGGAGAAAGCTAACCAACTGCTCCCTGCCAATGATCCAGTGAAATTTACAAACCGGTACTGTGAGCTGAAGTATCCGGTGTTTGCAATCTCCAGGAACCTATACCTGGAGAGGACTCTGAAGATCCCAGGAGAACTCCAGCAATACACCACTAAGCAAATCAAACAAAGAGGCTGGTTCTTTCTGGAGAGAAATTTGGCTGAGGTGAACGCATCTTGGGTAAGGGAATTCTACTGCAACTACTTATTGACTTCCCTGGATGTAGTACACCTAAGGGGAAAGCAGATTCTGGTCACTGAAGAGGCCATAGAGGACATTCTACAGCTCCCCCTGAGTCCGATCAGCCTGATGGCTACAAAAAGGCTGAGGAGGACATGCGCCTGATGAAGTTTGATTGGGATGCTGTTAAGGCGAGGATAGCCTTGGACCCGACTATTCCTTGGGAGATGGGTCAGGACACCACCTTGCCCAAGGGAATCAAGAGGGCATACTTAAATGATGAGGCTCGGTTATGGCATCAGATCCTGAGTAATTATGTGATGCCGAGTACTCATGAGACAGAGATTCCAGCTGCTATGATCACCCTCCTATGGTGTGTGATGGAGGGTAAGGACCTGTACTTGCCACGATTTATCTAGACCTACATGGCCAGGGTCCACGTCCGAGGCACTCTACCCTTTCCCTATTTGGTTACACAGATGGGCCATCGTGCTGACGTGCCTTGGGAGGATGCCGATGAGAGACCACCGGCTGTGGACTGTAGGAAGATCATTCTTCATAGTAGGAACTTCCTAGCTTTGAGCTACAGACCACCACCCTTCACTGCTACTGATGAGACAGCCCCACCGTCCGCCGGACCCTCTTCCTCCACAGCTGCCCTTGCTGCCACCACTGCACCTCCACCTGCCTCAGAGCCAATATACCGCCTCGTGCACCGCTTGTTCCGACAGCTAGATCAGATGGAGTGCCGTAACCGGCGCCGGTATACAGCGACGCTATGAGCATCTGAAGCTGATGATCCGACAAGGCAGTGACATCCCCTCCGAGCCTGACTCACCATCAGAGCCATCAGAGGAGGGGGCGGATGAGCACAAGGAGGAGACTCATTCCCAGGAGGAGACCCATCCGCAGGCAGGCACAGAGCAGGCTGCGCCCCAGGCAGAGATTCCACATCAGATTGAGGCTGCAGATCCTGAGATCCCGATCCAGTCAGCACCTCCTCTACCGCAGCCAGATCCTCAGCCCACCACCACCGAGACTCCAGCTACCATTCCTATCAGTGATGACACCCCTTCAAACCCAGCTTGAGTATGCATCGAGGACGATGTTCTATTTTATGTGTGGGGAGGTCGCCATCTCTGGCATATTATCTTGGTAAACCACTACAGACTCTTTTCTTTTATTTTGGATATTTTTCTGTATTTTTCTCTTTATTTTTATTTTTATTTTTATTTTCTGAGTACTTATACATTGCTACTTTCATGTATTTTTACTCTATTTTTGCATTTTGCACTTTAGTTCATATTTTAGCGATTTAGCTTAGTTGAAGTTCTAACTTATTAGCTATAGAGTAGGTGGATTAATTAGTATAGTTTACCCTTTTTAGTATATTATAGTTGACTTAATTGAAAATAAAAAGAAAGTAAGCTAGAGACTTTAAACAAGATCAACACAATCCACACACTTTGTATATAAAGTACTACATCATGTAGTTAAGTTAACAACATTTCATCAAGAAAGAACACTAGAACTTTAGCCATCTAATATATTTTACATTAAGAATAATGGGAAATTTTAACTAAACCTCCATGACATACATGAGTGATATATGATTTATGAGTTTGAGAACATACAGCCTGTGAGTTTTGAGCTTAATTGTATGGTTACATTTAAACCATAATATTTTATTCTTGTGTGTTCCACTCTTCTTTTTTATTCTGGTGTTCTTTGCTTTGTTTTAATCTGTATGTCCAGTTATAGAATATAGATACATACCAAGAGAGTGATTGAGGCCTTGTTTGATTTTTAACTCACTGTCCCAAATAAAGCCTACCTTTTATGCCATCCTTGTTAGCCCCCTTTGAACCTTTTAATCTCCTCTTGTTCTATAACCACATTACTAGCCTTAAGCAGAAAAACAAATAAAAAATCTCAAAATTGAATCCTTGGTTAGCTTAAGATAGAAATTGTGTAATTAATTAAGTGTGGGGAAACTTTATGGGAACATGGATGACAGAAACAAGGGTAGAAAAAAAATTGAAAAGAAATTAAGAATTTTTGGGAAACATGCTCATGTGAAATTAAAATAATTAATTACCATGTGCATTAAAAAAAAGTTTTTATTTTCAATAAGAGGGATACAAAAGAATTCCCCAAAAATGCAAATTAAAGCAAATGCGCATGGTATAAGAACAAAATATGAGCATGTGACAAAAAAAAGTGGGAATTATGGGAAAATGGGTAAAGAAGCTTTACTTTAGAAATTATGTATGTTAGGTGAGATCTTAGACTAATTAAGGATTTACTTATTAACTCACTCAGCCTTATACATATACCCTTACCTTTACCTTGGCCGTATTACAACCTTAATTAAAGACCTCATGATTTTTGGTATGTCTATATTTTATAATTGTTGATTGGTTAGATGAAAAACAAAGTTATAGGAAGTAAGGATAAAAAGAAGAATAGAGTGATTAACCCAATAAACACTGAGTGATTAGAGAGTAAACTCAAAATCCAGTGAGGGTTCACTAACTCATTAACATATATCTTTGCTTAAATTACTAATTGTCTTACAATTTTATAAAATATTTTTTCTTTCCCATCTCAATTGTAAAAGTGCTTTATCATTATCTAAGGTTGGCTATATATATATCAATCATTGAGAATGTGAATTGATTTAACTACATGTAAGCTTTATATATGAGTGAATAAAATTAGAATTGCATCATGCATTTAGTTAGTTGCATTTAGATTAGAATTGCATTGCATGGCATTCAACCACTTCAACCTTACTTTTTACCTTAGACATAGCATGAGGGGATGCTATTACTTAAGTGTGCGGAGGTTGATAAACCCATATTTTATGATATATTTTGTGCTTAATATGAGGGATTTATTCAATCCTTCACCCACTTATTCATATTAATTATATGATTTTACTTTCACTTAACATGGTTTTACTTTCCCTTCCGTATTGTATGGTTGTTATTCATATTAACCACGGGCAATGACTTTGATTACTTACAACTTGCCATAGAAGAAGATCATTCACAAGCAAAGAAGACAGTAGTACCAGAGTTGATTCAAAAAGGCAAAGCAACTCCAACTCTCAACTCTATTTCTATTGTTACCTTCCAATCAGAATAACAAGTACTTATACAAAATTCTAAACATAATCACATCAACAACCTCATGATTCACCTGACTAAGACCTGCAAGACAACCATAAGCTTGCTTCAAGCCACAATCCTTGTGGGATCAACCCTAACTCGCTCAAGTATTACTTGGATGACCCAGTGTACTTGCTGGTATATTGCCTGCAGTATGGAAAGTGTGGGGGTTTGCATACGCACGCACACCATTACCTCAGAATAAACTAGATTCTGGACGCTTCTTAATTCCTTGCACCATAGGTACCATGACCTTTGATAAGGCTCTGTGTGACCTATGATCAAGCATAAACCTCATGCATCTCTTTGTTATGGAGAGGCTGTGAATCTTTAAGGTACAAGCTGCAAGAATCTTAATAGAGATGGTAGACCAGTCCATGAAAAAGGCTTATAGACTGGTAGAGGATGTCTTGGTGAATGTTGAAGGCCTTTACATCCCTGCTGAGTTCATAATCCTAGATACTGGGGAGGAAGATGATGAATTCATCATCTTTGGAAGACCTTTCCTAGCTATTGCCAAGGCTGTGATTGATGTAGACAGAGGAGAACTAGTCCTGTAATTAGATGAGGACTATCTTGTGTTCAATATTCATAAACCTCATTCAACCTCAATTGAAGGAAGCACCATTAACAAACATGAAGTGCTTCAACCACTCCTCTCAGTACAGAGCCTAACAGAACCCCCAGACACCAATTCTATGTTTGGTGTGGGCAACCATCATCAAGCTCTGAGAGGAATGGTAGTAAGAAAGTGCCCAAGGGCTGGAGGGATAAGAAAATCCCAACTAAAGGCCACTGGTGCGGAAATTACAACCATAAACTAACTGGCAAGTGGACCGGGTCGTACCAAGTAATACCTCAGGTGAGTGAGGGTCAATCCCACGAGGATTGATAGACTAAGCAACAATGGTTGATTAATTTACTTAGTTAGGCAAGCAGAAAATGGTGTTTGAGAGTTCCAAAGCAATAAACAGTAGTTTAGAATATCAGAAAGCAAGCAGTAAACAAGTTGTGAATAATATATGGAGAAAACAGTTAAGGCTTCAGAGATATATATTTTCCGGATTGACATTTCTTACTAACTATTTTAATCATGCAAGATTTAATTCATGGCAACTATATGTGACTAAACCCTAATTCCTTAGACCTTTTTAGTCTCCTCTAAAATTCATTAACCGCCAATTCCTTGGTCACTTAATTCCAATTAGACGGTGAAGTTCAATTCTAGTTTATATGCCACATAAATCCTAATTACCCAAATATAAGAGGATTATATGTCACGTATCCCGTTAAGTCCAGATAATTAGAAATTTAGGGGAATATATTTTCAAGCTATTATTCAAGTAAAGAGATTTTCCAAGTTATACAAGAACTCAATTAGAACCAAGGTCATACTTCCGTTCCACCCAGATTCATAAAATAAAGAACGAAAACAATTCTTGAATTATAAATCAGTACATGAATTAAAATAGAAAAGTAATAGTATCTTTTCATACAATAGACATAGCTCCTAACCTTAAAAGTGGAGGTTTAGTTGCTCATGGTTCAGAGAGAAAACTAGGATTCAGGTAAACTGTAAATTGCGAAATGAGGAAGAAGAGAAGAGATTAGATTCAAAGGGCTGATTCTTTTTCCCTTTTATATATAATCCTAATTAATGTAAAATATATTTTCTAAAAATAAATAATATCTCTTTTTATTTGTAAATAAAATAAAAGTTTTAATAAAAATTTAAATAAAATCTTCGTACTAATGCTTCATAGATTCATGGACCA
Source organism: Arachis stenosperma (assembly GCF_014773155.1). Taxonomy (NCBI): domain Eukaryota; kingdom Viridiplantae; phylum Streptophyta; class Magnoliopsida; order Fabales; family Fabaceae; genus Arachis; species Arachis stenosperma. Next base: position 56,908,371 of record NC_080378.1, on the reverse strand, counting down.
CTCCATATGTCAAGATTGTTGCCTAACTTGGGCTAAGCCAAGTTAGGCGCCACTGCACCCTAGAGCTTTGGAGGCGTGTTCTCTTCATCCGGCACCTTTGATTCATGCTTTTGTATTTCTTCATTCATTGTTATATAATAATGCCTCATCCATCATATACCTTCATTCTTTATTTATTGATTAGCATAATTCACGCTAATATATGCATGCATTCTTTTGGCTTCAATTATTTCATTATTAATTAGTAACGCCACATGCATGCATGATCCATACTCGTGCCACCTTGGATACACACTTTCTTGCTTCCTGGCCACATTTCATTGGCCACGCTTCAGGTTTGAGTACAGAGAGGTCCGGGTTGACAGCATCATTCGCCTTCTTCTCTTTCTCTGCGAAAACTCCATCAAATCCAGTTGAATGCTACCTAAAATCAACAGAACTGCACACGACTCAAAGTAGCATCCATAGTGGCTAAAAGATAATAAATTCTTAACAAAACTCAACAAATTGAATGCAAATTCATTAGGAAAAGATAGAAAAGATGCTCACACATCAGCCACTCACCTGGCTTGAGAGTTATCTTCACTGACAATCTAGTCATTCCACACATAGTGAATATGATCCTATCTCTAGAACATGTGAAACTTATCCATGAGAGCATAGGCAAGAAGTTTACTGTAAGGGGAGAAATTTTGAGCCCCTCTCCATCTCCGTACGGAGTTAACCGTCAAGCTAGTAACGTTAAAGAAGTGCTTGTTGGGAGGCAATCCAAGCCTACCTAGATATTTTTGTTTTTCTTTAAGTTTATCTTACATTATTATTTCTTTAAATTTTTGATCATATGCAGTAGTTAGAATAGAAACAGAAATAGTCAGAACTGAAAACAGAACACCCTGGAGAAGGTACCTTGCTGGTGTTGAACGCTAGACAAGGAGGCCAGAGTGGGTGTTCAATGCCCATGAGGAGTAGCATTGCTGGCGTTGAATGCCAGCCAGGTAGCATGAAGCTGGTGTTGAACGCCAGCTAGAAGGCAGAGACTGGGCGTTCAACGTTCCATGAGAGGCATATAGCTGGCGTTGAACGCCAGCCAGAAGCAGGAGCTGGGCGTTCAACGCCCAAAAGAGGGCAGGGAATTCGAATTCCCTAACCTCTCAGGATCAATGGGTCCCACAGATCCCTTACCTACCCCACTTCTTCTCTCTCTTACTTTCACTCTTTTCCACACACTTTTTCCCATAAATCCTCAACCAATCATATCCATACCTCTTCCCAAAATAATCAAAACCCTACCCCACCCCACCCTTATAAATAACTCCTTCTTCTACCCTTCATCACACACTTCATACACTAAAGCCCCACTTAGACGAATCTTCCTCTCCTCCTTTTTCTACAAATTCTCTTCTTCTTCTATTCTTTTCTTCATATTTTGCTTAAGGACGAGAAAAGCTTTGAAGTTTGGTGTTGAAAAAGCGTTACTTTTTGCTTTCCATTCACACTTATGGCACCTAAAGTCGGAGAATCCTCTAGAAAGAGGAAAGGGAAAGTTATTGCATCCACCTCCAAACCTTGGGTGATTGAGGGATTCATCACCAAAGCTCATCAAGACCACTTCTATGAAGTAGTGGCAAAGAAAAAGGTGATTCCTGAAATCCCCTTTAGGCTAAAAAAGAATGAGTACCAGGAGATCGAATGAGAAATCCGGAGAAGAGGTTGGAAAGTCCTAACTAATCCTATCTCGAAAGTTGGAATCTTAATGGTACAAGAGTTCTATGCCAATACATGGGACACGAAGAACCACCATACAAGCGTGAACCCAAGCCCCATGAATTCGAGCAGCATGGTCCGAGGGCGACCCTTGGATTTTAGCTCGGAAAGTGTAAGGTTGGCGCTCTATTTGCCAATAATGTAAAGAGACCCACATCCTTACACTAGGAGAGTCAATTTTGATCAAAGTCTAGACCAAGTTCTTTTAGACATTTGTTTGGAAGGAGCTCAGTGGAAGAGGAATGCTCAAGGCAAACCTATCCAACTAAGAAGGCTTGACGTCAAACCTATAGCTAGAGGATGGTTGGAATTCATCCAACGTTCTATCATCCCTACTAGCAATTGGTCAAAAGTGTCCATTAACCGAGCCATCATGATTCATTGCATCATGCTTGGGAGTGAGGTGGAGGTACATGAGGTAATACCTCAAGAACTATACAAGATAGCTGAAAAGCCTTCCATCTTAGTAAAGTTGGCTTTTCCCCACCTTATCTGTCACCTATGCAATTCAGCTGGGATTGTCATAGAAGGAGACATCTCAATTGAAGAGGACAATCCCATCACTAAAAGAAGGATGGAGCAAACTAGAAAGCCTACACATGCACCTCATGAAGAGCATGTGGAGCCACCTCAACAAGAAATCCTTGAGATGCTTCAAGGGATGCATTTTCCTTCCCAAGGCTATTAGGATCAATTGCATACTTCTCTAGGAGAATTGAGCTCCAACATGGTTCAACTAAGGATGGGGCATTAAGAAGACTCCACCATCCTCAATGAAATAAGAGAAGATAAAAGAGCCATGGGGGAAGAACAACAGAGGCAGGGGCGTGACATAGAAGAGATCAAGGGGTCCATTGGCTTCTCTAGAGGTAGTAGTCGTCGTCACTAAGGTGGATCCGTTCCTTTTATTCCCTGTTGCTTATGTTATTTTTCTGTTTTCGATGTATGTTGTTTTATTGTCTGTTTCTAGTGCATGATCATCTTTATTTCTTGTCTTAAAGTTATGAAATATTCCATGCATCTCTCACCTTGCTTAAAAGAAAAATTTTAATTGAAAAAGAGAAGTAAGATGCATGAATTTCAAGTTATATATTGAGAATAGTTCAATTATTTGATGTGGTGGCATTGCTTTTATTTTTTGAATGCATGATTAAACAGTGCATATTTAATGTTGGAGTTAAGAATGTTGGCTCTTGAAATAATGATGAAAAAAGAGAAGTATTATTGGTAATCTGAAAAATCCAAAAAATTGATTCTTAAAGCAAGAAAAAGCAGCAAAAAGCAATAAAAGAAAAAAATATATATGTATATGCGAAAAAAAGGAAGCAAGAAAGAAAAAGAAAAAGATAGTAGCTCTTTAGACCAAAAGGCAAGAGCTAGGATCTAAGGCTTTGAGCATCAATGGTTAGAGGGCTTAAAAGAAACAAAATCTTGGCCTAAACAGTTCAAATGAGCTGCTTCCCTAACTATATGTTTGTGGTGTGAAGGTATCAAGTGGAAAGCTTGAGACTGAACAGTTAAAGTCGTGATCCAAAATAAAAAGAGTGTGCTTAAGAGCTCTGGACACCACTGGCTTGGGATTCTAGCAAAGCTGAATCACAATCCTAAAGGGTTCACCCAGTTAAGTGTCTGTGGCGATTATGTATCCGGTGGTAATACTGGAAAATAAAGCGCTTACGGTCACAGCCAAGACTCAAAAGAAGATGTGTTCAAGAATAAAAAACAACTAAACTAGGAGCGTCAATAGTATCATCTGAATTCTGAGTTCCTAAAGATGCCAATTATTCCGAGCTTCAAAGGATAGTGAGATGCCAAAACTATTTAAAAGCAAAAAGTTACTAGTCCCGCTCATCTAATTGAAACTGGGCTTCATTGAAAACTCTAAAATTTATTGTATTTTTATCTTCATTTTATCCTACTTTGTTTTTGGTTGCTTGGGGAAAAGCAACAGTTTAAGTTTGGTGTTCTGATGAGCGGATATTTTTTACGCTTGTTGGCATCATTTTCATATAGTTTTTGTTATGTTTTGTTTAAGTTTTATTATATGTTTATAGGTTTTAGTGAAAAATTCATATTTTTTGATTCTATTTTGAGTTTGTATATTTTATGATGATTTCAGGTATTTTCTGACTAAAACTAAGGAGTTTTTGCAAAGTCTGATTCAGAGACAGAGAAAGGACTGCAGATGCTGTCAAAATCTGACCTCCATACACTCGAAGGAGCATTTCTGGAGCTACAAAAGTCCAAAAGGCACGATCTTAATGGCTATGGAAAGCTAACATCTAGGGATTTTTAGTAATATATAATAGTTCATGCTTTGTTTTGAAAATAAAGGCCCAAAACTGGAGTTCAATGCCAGCCACCAGTCCCATTCCAAGCGTCCAACACCCAAAGGGGAGTAGCCGGCGTCCAACGCCCATTCAGGAGTCCAAAGCTGGCATTGGATGCCCAAAAGGGAGTATTAGCTCGTTGCTTCCCTCAAGCTTAGCCCAAACACTCACCAAGTGGGCCTGAAATGTGGATTTTCGCACTACAAGACCAGTTTATGTTATTTCTGTAATTCTTAGTTATTTGATTAGTATATATAGACAAGAGTTCACCCTTGTTAGGGGTTCTTGCGTACTCTACATGTTTTATGTCACTTTTGTACAGTTTGAGTCACTAACCTCCTAAGGTTAAGGTTAGGAACTCTGCTGATTTTCATGAATTAATAATATCACTATTCTATTTCAATCTATGCTTGATTCTATTATAAGATGTATCTTCGTTCTTCGTCCTAATGAATTGGGAGTGTAACTTGACCGTCATCCCTATTCACATGGGTTCTTGCGAGTCCTTGATGGGATAGTACTAAACCACAAGCTTGATTATGCATATCTTTGACCGATAATCCATGGCTTCGTTGGGGAATTCTCGAGAAATCAGCTCAGCTGAGGTGCGGGGCGATTAGGGCTTTTGTGGTATAGGCTAGAACCCAAGGAGCAGCATTCTCTGATCTGGAAGATCCGACCTTATTTGTGGCATTATGAGTAAGATCATCAAAGTAATGGACTGCTAAAGCTTCACCCTCGTTCAGATTGGATGACCACTAACCTGGCGTTTGTTCTGAAGCAGAGAAGATTAATGACTGCTGATGAGCGGATAATTTATATGCTTTTTGGTATTGTTTTTAGGAACTTTTTAGTAAGTTCAAGCTACTTTTAGGGATGTTTTCATTAGTTTTTATGTTAAATTCACATTTCTGGACTTTACTATGAGTTTGTGTGTTTTTCTGTGATTTCAGGTAATTTCTGGCTGAAATTGAGGGACCTGAGCAAAACTCTAAAAAAGGCTGACAAAAGGACTGCTGATGTTGTTGGAATCTGACCTCTCTGCACTCAAAATGCATTTTCTGGAGCTACAAAACCCCAAATGGCGCGCTCTCAACGGCGTTGGAAAGTAGACATCCAGATCTTTCCAGCAATATATAATAGTCTATACTTTATTCGGGAATTGATGACGTAAACGGGCGCTCAACGCCAGTTCCATATTGCTGTCTGGAGTCAAACGCCAGAAACATGTCACAACCCAGAGTTGAACGCCCAAAACACGTTACAACTTGGCGTTCAACTCCAATAAAAGCCTCAGCTCGTGGATAGACCAAACTCAACCCAAACATACACCAAGTGGGCCCCGGAAGTGGATTTATGCATCAATTACATACTTTTGTAAACCCTAGTAGCTAGTTTAGTATATATAGGACCTTTTACTATTGTATAGATATCTTTGGTCTCAGTTTTGTTTTATTCTTCATCTTAGGAGGCCATTGATCACATTTTGGGGGGCTGGCCATTCGGCCATGCCTGAACCTTTCACTTATGTATCTTCAACGGTGGAGTTTCTACACCCCAGAGATTAAGGGTGTGGAGCTCTGCTGTACATCAAGTTTCAATGCAATTACTATTATTTTCTATTCAATTATCTTTATTCCTATTCTAAGATATTCGTTGCACTTCAACTTGATAAATCTGATGATCCCAGACACTCATCATCATTCTCACCTATGAACGCACGTGACTGACAACCACTTCCGTTCTACCTTTGGCCGAGCGCATATCTCTTGGATTCCTTAAACAGAATCTTCGTGGTATAAGCTAGAATTGATGGCGGCATTCATGGGAATCCGGAAAGTCTAACCTTGTCTGTGGTATTCCGAGTAGGATTCCGGGATTGAATGACTATGACGAGCTTCAAACTCCTGAAGGCTGGGCGTTAGTGACAGACGCAAAAGAATCATGGGATTCTATTCCAACCTGATTGAGAACCGACAGATGATTAGCCGTGCTGTGACAGAGCATTTGGACCATTTTCACTGAGAGGATGGGATGTAGCCATTGACAACGGTGATTGGATACATACAGCTTGCCATGGAAAGGAGTAAGAAGGATTGGATGAAAGCAGTAGGAAAGCAGAGATTCAAAAGGAGCACAGCATCTCCACACACCTATCTGAAATTCCCACCATGGAAATATATGAGTAACTTTATCTTTATTTTATGTTTATTATTTACTATTAATTTTCGAAAATCCATAATCAATTACTATCCGCCTGACTAAGATTTACAAGATGACCATAGCTTGCTTCATACCAACAATCTCTGTGGGATCGACCCTTACTCACGTAAGGTATTACTTTGATGACCCAGTACACTTGCTGGTTAGTTGAACGGAGTTGTGTCCACACATAGCAAAGAGCCCTTATAATGATTCCATACAACAACAAAGAATACTACATTGATGTGATCACAATTTCGTTCACCAAGTTTTTGGCGCCGTTGCCGGGGATTGTTTGAGTTTGGACAACTGACGGTTCATCTTGTTGCTCAGATTAGGTAATTTTCTTTTCAAAATTTTTCAAAAATCTTTTTCAAAATTTTTCTTTTCTTTTTCGTTTTGCCAAACTTTATTTTCGAAAAAATTAATAAAAATACAAAAAAATTAGAAAATCATAAAAATCAAAAATATTTTGTGTTTCTTGTTTGAGTCTTGTGTCAATTCTTAAGTTTGGTGTCAATTGCATGTTTTTTAAAATTTATTATGCATTTTTCGAAAATTCCATGCAATCATAGTGTTCTTCATGATCTTCAAGTTGTTCTTGGTAAGTCTTCTTGTTTGATCTTGATGTTTTCTTGTTTTGTGTTGTTTCTTGTTTTTCATATGCATTTTTTGTTTGTTAGAGTCCATGCATTAAAAATTTCTAAGTTTGGTGTCTTGCATGTTTCCTTTGCATCAAAAATTTTTCAAAAATATGTTCTTGATGTTCATCATGATCTTCAAAGTGTTCTTGGTGTTCATCTTGACATTCATAGTGTTCTTGCATGCATCATGTGCTTTGATCCAAAATTTTTATGTTTTGGGTCATTTTCATGTTTTTCTCTCTCATCTTTAAAAATTCAAAAAATTAAAAAAATATATTTTCCTTAATTTTCTCTTAATTTTCAAAAATTTGAGTTGACTTAGTCAAAAATTTCTAAAATTAGTTGTTTCTTACAAGTCAAGTCAAATTTTCAAATTTAAAAATCTTATCTTTTCAAAATCTTTTTCAAAAATCATATATTTTCCATTTTTTTCCTTTTTTTTCGCAAATTTCAAAAATCTTTTTCAAAGTATTTTCAAAATCTTTTTCTTATCTTTATATCATATTTTCGAAAATTTACTAACAATTAATGTGATTGATTCAAAAATTTGAAGTTTGTTACTTTCTTGTTAAGAAAGGTTCTGTTCATACCCTGACCGAGCTCCTCCAACTCGGCAAATCTATGAAAAGGTCCGACCTCGTCCTAAGGCCCACACCTAGAGGTCGGACCTCGGACAACAAAGCAAGGAAGGCCCATCAAAAGGAACGCAGCCCAAAACCTAAAGGCCGAAAAGGCCTAGCAAAGGCGGTTCCACAAAGATAGGGATAAAACTCCCGAAAGATAAGATAAGATAAGAATATCTTATCCAGGGAAGATCACAGCCAACTACTATAAATACACTGGAGCACCCAGGTATGACACACATTCCACATTCTACACATATCTGCTTGGACCCATGCTAACTTAAGCATCGGAGTGTCATTGCAGGTACAACCACCAACCGCCAACACATCAAGCTCGGGTCCCTGACCCCCACCTCGGGCATCTCCAGACGACCGAGCTACACGTTTCAGGTAACCCCCGGAATATTGGCGCCGTTGCCGGGGACCTGGAAGTCATCCCTTTACCATGGCGGACGACCCACTCAACAATGACCACGCTGCATCAGAACAAGAGGAGGAAGTTGACACCGGAGAACGACCGGAAAGCCCTCTATCACCACGCACTCCAGGAGGAAACAAACAGAATCGCCCAAAGACATCACTCCCAAACAAGGATCCACAAAATCCCGAAAAAGAAAAGAGCTCGGAAATTCTAGAAGCAGTCCGGGCACAACAAAACCGATTGAAACAACTCGAAGAAGACATAAAGAAGCAAAAAGAAACTGAACAAGATCTGAGAAGGGAGGCCCGCAAGCGCAGAGAATTAGAAGAAAAACTGCGGAAAATAGAGGCCAACCTGAGAGATCGGACAGAACGCGACACCACCCCCGAAGGCAACCATGATCCCTTCACGCAAGAGATCATGAAGGAGAAGGTACCGCGAAACTTCAAACCACCCGATATGGATCTCTACGACGGCACCACCGATCCAAGTCACCACCTCAGTAACTTCAGAAGCAGAATGTACCTAGTTGACGCCTCCGACGCGATTCGGTGCAAAGCCTTCCCCACCACTCTCACCAAGTCAGCCATGAAGTGGTTCGACAACCTGCCACCAAGATCAATCACCAGCTTCGAAGACCTAACCAAAAAATTCCTAACAAGGTTCTCCATTCAAAAGGACAAGGCAAAACATGCCCCCAGTCTACTCGGGATCAAACAAGGTAACCAAGAAACTCTCCGAGAATACATGGAGCGATTCAACAAAGCCTGCCTGGACATACAACACTTGCCCACTGAAGCGGCCATTATGGGACTAGCAAACGGCCTAAAAGAGGGACCGTTTAGCCAATCCCTATCCAAACGATACCCGACCTCCCTATACGAGGTACAGGAGCGGGCAGAAAAATATATCAACATGGAGGAAACCTCCCAGCTAAGAGACTCTTCTAGGAAGGAATCAACCTACCCACTTCGAGATCGAGATCGGGAACAGAAGAAGAAAGAAGAACCCAACTCGGACAAGCCACGGAAGTACCACAACTACACCCCCCTTCGAGTCTCCCTGGTAGACGTCTACAGAGAAGTATGCCACACCGAAAAAATTCCACCGCCCCGACCTCTAAAACACAAGAGAGCGGGGAGAGATCGGTCCGAATACTGTGAATATCACAAGCTCTACGGTCATTCTACTAACGACTGCTACGACCTAAAAAACGTTATAGAAAAGCTAGCCAGAGAAGGAAAACTCGACAGATACATAGCAGAGAAAGGAGAAGAGACCAGGAAGAGGAGGCGGGGAGATAACGAAGATCGGGCCGAACAAACCCCACGAACCCCCGAAAGGCACGTTCACATGATAAATGGAGGGTTTGCAGGCGGAGGAACATCCCGATCCTCGCGAAAAAGACACCTCAAAGAAGTCTACCACGTCCGAGAAGACAGTCCCCTGCCCGAACTACCTACTATCTCGTTTACCCGAGAAGATGCTCAAGGGATAATACCCGGGCACGACGATCCAATGGTTATCACCATTGTCCTAGCAAACGCCAACTTACATCGAACCCTGATTGACCAGGGAAGCTCAGCAGATATCCTGTTCAAAACGGCCTTCGACAAGCTCGGACTTGAAGAAAAAGAACTAAAGGCCTATCCCACCGACCTATTTGGGCTAGGGGATACCCCAATCCATCCCTTAGGATACGTCTCGCTACACACCACCTTTGGAAGAGGCGAGCAATCTAAAACATTAAACATCGACTACATTATAGTCGACGTCACTTCAGCATACAATGCCCTCATTGGGCGACCAACCCTAAATAGACTGGCAGCTATAGTCTCGACCCCACACCTCTGTATGAAGTTCCCTACCGCAAAAGGAATCACTACCCTAAAAGGCGACCAAAAACTAGCACGGCGATGTTACAACGAAAGCCTGAGCCTAAAAGGAAAAGAGATCAACACAATAGAACTCGGGCGAGTTCAAGCCCGAGAAGATCTTCGGCCACAACCAGAGGGAGAAACCGAAAGAGTCCAGATCGGGAACACATCTGAAAAAATAACAAACATAGGAGCGAACCTCAGAACGGGCCTAAAAGAGGAACTCATAACCCTCTTAAAGGAGAATTCTGACCTCTTCGCCTGGAAAGCCTCCGACATGCCAGGCATAAGCCCCGACCTGATGTGCCATAAGCTATCAGTTTACCCGGGATCCCGACCTGTCCAACAAAGACGCCGGAAGCTCGGACCCGAGCGCATGCAAGCGATAGAAGAACAAGTACAAGCACTACTAGAGGCAGGGTTCATTAGGGAAGTAAAATACCCCCTATGGCTTGCAAACGTGGTCTTGGTAAAAAAGCCCAACGGAAAATGGAGGATGTGCGTCGATTACACAGACCTCAACAAAGCCTGCCCCAAAGACCCATATCCACTACCAAACATCGACGCCTTAGTAGACGCAGCCTCAGGCTACAGATATCTCTCCTTCATGGACGCATACTCGGGATACAATCAAATCCCGATATACGGACCCGACCAAGAAAAGACCTCGTTCATAACCCCAAGGGCAAACTACTGCTACGTAGTAATGCCCTTCGGGCTGAAGAACACAGGGGCAACCTACCAGAGGCTAATGAACAAAGTGTTCTCAGAGCACATCGGACTACAGCTAGAGGTGTACGTCGACGACATGCTGGTAAAGACACAAGAAGACAGAAACTTGCTGACCGACCTCGCCAGCGTCTTCGGCACCCTCAGAAAACACAACATGAGACTTAACCCGACGAAGTGCACCTTCGCCGCAGAAGCCGGAAAATTCTTAGGCTTCATGCTGACTCAAAGGGGCATCGAAGCAAACCCGGACAAATGCCAAGCGATACTCAATATGAAGAGCCCGACGTGTGTCAAAGAAGTACAACAACTGAATGGAAGGCTGGCCGCCCTGTCAAGATTCTTGGCAGGATCAGCGATAAAGTCACTACCTCTCTACTCACTCCTAAAGAAAGGGAAACCCTTCTCATGGACCCCGGAGTGCGAAAAAGCCTTTCAAGAATTCAAGGAATTCCTCGGGCAGCCACCAATCCTAACCCGACCTCTAAAAGGGGAAGAGCTCGTACTATACCTCTCGGTCGGACATCGAGCAGTCGCTTCAGCATTAATACGAGAAAATGACCAAGGACAACACCCCATATACTTTGTAAGCAAGGCACTACAAGGGGCCGAATTAAACTATCAGAAAATAGAAAAATTCGCCTACGCCCTAGTGTTCACAGCTCGGAGGCTCCGTCCCTACTTTCAAGCCCACACCATCAAAGTCCAGACAAACCAACCCATGAGACACATCCTGCAAAAAACGGACCTAGCTGGACGAATACTACAATGGGCGGTAGAACTGTCCGAGTTCGACCTCCACTATGAAGCCCGGACTGCCATAAAATCTCAGTATCTAGCCGACTTCATCGCAGAATACACTGAGACCCCTGGAACCCCACTCTCATGGAACCTGTATGTCGACGGGTCCTCAAACAAAATAGGAAGTGGAGCAGGGGTTATACTCGAAAGCGACCAAGGAACGCGGATAGAACTATCCCTAAAATTTGAGTTCCAGGCTTCGAACAACCAAGCCGAATACGAGGCCCTACTAGCAGGCCTAAAACTAGCCGAAGAAGTCGGAGCCCAGAGAATCACGATCTTCAGCGACTCCCAGGTCGTCACGTCACAAGTAAATGGAAGCTACCAGGCCAAAGACCCAACTATGAAAAAATACCTGGACCAAACACAGGCACAATTACGCCACTTTTCAGAAATACAGATCCAGCACATACCTCGGGAACAAAACGCCCGGGCAGACGCCCTCTCAAAACTCGCCAGCACCAAGCCCGGAGGTAACAACAGAAGTCTCCTCCAGGAAACCTTACAATCTCCCTCTGTGATAAGAGAGGAAGAAACGCTAAATATATCCAACCAACAGCAAGGATGGATGACCCCCATACTCAACTACCTGAAGTCGGGAACCCTCCCCACCGAAAGAAAGGAAGCTAAAAGACTCACGAAAGACGCCCAGAATTATACACTAATTCACGACGTATTATACAGAAGAGGATTCTCAATCCCCCTCCTTAGGTGCGTCCCGACCTCAGAAATAAAGAGCGTCCTCGAAGAAGTCCACGGAGGCATGTGTGGGAACCATCTCGGAGCTCGGGCATTATCCAAAAAAGTAGTCCGAGCCGGGTTCTACTGGCCGACCTTACAAAGAGACGCAACGGAATTTGTGAAAATATGCCCCCTGCCAAAAACACGCCAATTTTCACAAGGCACCACCCGAAGACCTTATCAGCGTCACCGCACCATGGCCCTTCGCAAAATGGGGACTTGACCTACTCGGCCCGTTCCCCAAGGACCGGGGCAAGTCAAATACCTCATAGTAGGGGTCGACTACTTCACAAAGTGGATCAAAGCTGAACCCTTAGCCACCATTACGGCTCAGAAAAGTCGCAAATTCCTATACAAAAACATTGTCACAAGGTTCGGAGTCCCCTACTCCATCACAACAGACAATGGAACACAGTTCACGGACACAAGTTTTCAGAACTTGGTGGCCGAACTAAAAATCAAACAACAATTCACCTCAGTCGAGCACCCGCAAGCCAATGGACAAGCAGAAGCTGCAAATAAAGTCATCTTGGCCGGGTTAAAACGGAGACTCCAAGAAGCCAAAGGGGCATGGGCCGAAGAGCTCCCCCAGGTGCTATGGGCATATCGGACAACTCCACACTCTACAACGGGAGAATCGCCATTCCGACTATCTTACGGGATGGAGGCAATGATTCCTATCGAAATAGAGGAAGGGTCACCCAGAGTCATCTTCTACAGTGAAGAAGGTAACCCGCAGGCACAAAAGGAAGAACTCGACCTCCTCCCCGAGGTCCGAGAAAGAGCCCGGATCCGAGAAGAAGCCTTAAAACGGCGAACGGCCCTCAGATACAATCAGAAAGTAATAAAGCGAAGCTTCTCCATTCACGACCTGATTCTAATCCGAAATGACATCGGAACACAAAAGTCGGGAGAAGGAAAGCTAGCTGCAAATTGGAAAGGACCCTACAAAGTAACAGAAGTCTTAGGAACAGGCTATTACAAGATATCCGACCTAGAAGGCAATGAGCTGCCCAGGGCCTGGCACGCCTGTAATCTAAGACGGTACTACAGCTAGAAAAATTTGACCCGAGGTGTACTCTTTTTCCCCTACAGGGGTTTTTTAATGAGACACTCGGTCAAGTAAGGCACCCGACCTAGTCAAGGGTAAACACTCTGTAAATATTCTTTCTTTTTTAATACTAATCAAATCTTCCTATTTTCTTTTGTTCTTCCTCGTGAGAAAACAAATCCTGAAAAAGTACCCCGCCAAGGCGCATTAATTTATGCTCGACAAAACGCAAAAATCATTTGCCAAAAAGACCGCACAAGGTCGGCAAAGATAAAGCGACGAGGTTCAAATTAATGTGAGAAGTTATAAAGTAACTCTGAAAAGGTTCAAAAAACCAAATAAAAAGAGGTTACAAAAATAACTTAAAAGGCCGACCAACGACAAGGTCGGACCCAACAAAGGGAAGTACTCAAACACCCAAGGTCCGAGAAAAAACCCGGATCCAAGAAAGAAGCCTTAAAGCGGCAAAAGCCAAGATTTCGAAAACGCTTACTAAAAAGTTGCTATACAAAAACAACTAAAAAGTACAAGCGAAAAAACGAAATCAAAGGAAGAGGCAAAGCCAAGATTTCGAAAACGCTTACTAAAAAGTTGCTATACAAAAACAACTAAAAAGTACAAGCGAAAAAACGAAATCAAAGGAAGAGGCAAAGCCAAAGATTTCGAAAAAACGCTTACTAAAAAGTTGCTATACAAAAACAACTAAAAAGTACAAGCGAAAAAACGAAATCAAAGGAAGAGGCAAAGCCAAGATTTCGAAAGCGCTAGCTAAAAAAGTTGTTATCCAAAAACAACTAAAAAAGCATAAAAGCGGAACAAAAAGTCAAAACGCGAATAAAACACCGCATAATAAAGCTAAAAAGTTACTACAAGTAGCTAAAAGCAAAAAGGTGTCCAAAGCGTTCACAGAAACCATCCAAAAGCAAAAGAGCCCACAGGTCGGGCAAAAAACCAAAAATAAAAGATTACAGAGGATCAAGGTCCTTTCCGGACTCCACATCAACAGAAGGCTGCGGAGGAAACATGGAAATCGGGACTGCATCAACGGCACCGTCATCCCGGCTTGAAACCTCCACACCAGATCCATCCCGGCCAAAGGTGAAGTCGGGTCCGCAACCGGAACCTTGAGGTCGGACACCGGAACCTTGGGATCGGACACCGGAACCTCATCCTCATTGGGAGCAGGAACAATCTTTCCCTCCACAACAACGTTATCCGTACTAAATAAGCTCAGATCCAGGTCAGGAGCAAGAACCCGGACCTGAGCCTTCAAATTCTCGAACATAGCGTCCATACCCTTAGCCACATGGCCTTCCAGCTCGTAAAAATCATCCTGAGCAGATTGCAACTTCTCCCTTGTCTCCACAAGCTCGGCATATATCTGAGTATAATTCTCCGTCGCCGCCTTCGCCATCTCCTCGGACGCTTTCGCTGCCGCCACAGCCGCGGAAGCTTTAGCTTTCTCCTTCTCCAAAGAGGCCTCCAGCTCTGTAATCCTAGCAGCCTTCAGCTCACTAATCTTCTCGAACTCGGACTGAGCCTTCTCAAGTCGGGAGCTGGTCGCGCCAATGGGGGATTTCTTGAATTCCCGGGAAATAGCAGCATGAAGACTGGCCAACAAAGAGGAAAAGAAGGCTCCCCACTCTCATCCAGAAAGAAAGGTCGGACGTCTCCAGTAGCCCGGACCTTGAAATAAAAGTTCTTGAAATCATGAAAGGACTCATCATAAAGGGTACAAAACTTCCTCCCCTGGTTAGCCCTAAAAGAAACCCAAGACACCATACCTCCACCCGACCCCGGCTTCGTCAACACAAACAAGTAGGAAAAAAGAGAAATAGAGGGAGCGACGCCCAAAAACTGACACAAAAGTTGAAACAGCTTTAAAAATGCCCAAGAATTTGGATGGAGCTGCGTAGGGGCAAGGTTACAAGACCACAACACCTCGGACTCCAGGTCGGTAAAAGGAAGTCGGACACTCAGCTTAGAGAAAAACAATCATAAGCATAAAAGAAGAGCTTCTCGGAACTATCTAAGGGCGGGAAGCAAACTCTCTCCTCGGAATCCGGGGCTACTAGTTCATAATCCCTCTCAGACTCTCTATTCTCACATATGCTACAGTGCCTACGGAACCTAGCCAAATATTCAGAATCTACCACAGAAGGGACTTTTAGAGGAAGAGGGTCTACCCAACCAAGACCACTTGGAATCTTGGTCGACATCGCTTGAAGAACCTTTCGAGACATAAAACTCTTACCTACAAAGAAGAAATACAACAGCAAGCAAAAATCACATAAAGCAGACAGCGAAAACCCGTTCAGCCAAGCAAGAAACAAAAACCCAAAAGAAAATGCGGCAACCCGGAACAAAGTACCAGAAAAACAAAAAGAGCCCCCCCATATATATACAAACAAAGCAATGGCGGCGCCTCTTTTTGGGGCAACCCAGGCATAAAGAAAGAAGAAACAGACAAAGAGCCACACAAAAGAACAGAAAGCATATGTGCACAAAGAAAAGAGACGGGAACAAACCTGGAAGAAAGAAAGAAGACGACGAGCTCCGAAGCAAGGAGAACGAAACGGCGGCACAGAGGAAACCCCGGAAAGACGCACGGAAAGATAAGGGGAAGAAGAACAAAGAGAAAGAAGAAGCGGTGCTCGAAAAAGAGATGGCGAAAACTTAGAAAAGCAGGAAGGAACAGAATAAACGAAGAAAAAGGAAGGGAGCAAATAAATAATGCCTTCACAGAGCCCGAACGGAAATCGAGGAGAAACGGTAAAATGCAATAAATGCAGGAACGGCCATTTTTGAAATTTGAAAAAACAACTATGCCCGAGCTCGACCTCCCAAAAAGGACGAACTCGGACAGGGGCACTGTTCATACCCTGACCGAGCTCCTCCAACTCAGCAAATCTATGAAAAGGTCCGACCTCGTCCTAAGGCCCACACCTAGAGGTCGGACCTCGGACAACAAAGCAAGGAAGGCCCATCAAAAGGAACGCAGCCCAAAACCTAAAGGCCGAAAAGGCCTAGCAAAGGCGGTTCCACAAAGATAGGGATAAAACTCCCGAAAGATAAGATAAGATAAGAATATCTTATCCAGGGAAGATCACAGCCAACTACTATAAATACACTGGAGCACCCAGGTATGACACACATTCCACATTCTACACATATCTGCTTGGACCCATGCTAACTTAAGCATCGGAGTGTCATTGCAGGTACAACCACCAACCGCCAACACATCAAGCTCGGGTCCCTGACCCCCACCTCGGGCATCTCCATACGACCGAGCTACACGTTTCAGGTAACCCCCGGAACAGGTTCAATCCTTAAGTTCTAGAATCTTATCTTGTAGTTTCTTGTTAGTGAAGTAAGTAATTTTAAATTTAAAAATTAAAATCTTTTTTATCTTTTCTATCTTGTCTTCTTATCTTATCTTTTTATCATATCTTTTTCAAAATTTTATCTTTTTCAAAAATTTGATTTCAAAATATCTTATCTAACTTCTTATCTTCTTATCTTTTCAAATTTGACTTTAATATCTTTTTCAACTAACTATTTGACTTTTTGTTTGTTTCTTATCTTTTTCAAAACCACCTAACTACTTTTTCCTCTCTAATTTTCAAAAATATCTCATCCCTTTTTCAAAAATTCTTTTTAATTGTTTTAAATTTTAATTTTAATTATATCTTATCTTTAATTTTCGAAAATCATTAACTAGTTTTTCAAAATTATTTTCGAATTTCTCCCTCTCTTCTCTTCTTCTATTTAATTATTTATTTACTAACACTTCTCTTCACCTCTCTCCATCTGAAAATCCGAACCCATTCTTCTTCACTCTTCTCCCCTTTCTTCTTCTACTAACATAAAGGAATCTCTATACTGTGACATAGAGGATTTCTCTTCTTTTCTTGTTTTCTTCTCTTTCATATGAGCAGGAACAAGGAAAAAGGCACTCTTGTTGAAATTGACCCAGAACCTGAAAGTACTCTGAAGAGAAAACTAAGAGAAGCTAAATTACAACAATCTAAAGGTAACCTTTCAGAAATATTAGAGCAAGAGAAGGAGATGGCAGCCGAAAATAATAATAATGCAAGGAGGATGCTGGGTGACTTTACTAAACCCACTTCCAAGTTTGATGGAAGAAGCATCTCTATTCCTGCCGTTGGATCAAACAACTTTGAGCTGAAACCTCAGCTAGTTGCTTTAATGCAACAAAACTGCAAGTTTTATGGACTTCCATCTGAAGATCCTTATCAGTTTTTAACTGAGTTCTTGCAGATTTGTGAGACTGTAAAGACGAATGGAGTAGATCCTGAAGTCTACAGGCTCATGCTTTTCCCTTTTGCTGTAAGAGACAGAGCTAGAACATGGTTGGATTCACAACCCAAAGATAGCCTGGACTCCTGGGAAAAGCTGGTCACGGCCTTCTTGGATAAATTCTTTCCTCCTCAAAAGCTGAGCAAGCTTAGAGTGGATGTTCAGACCTTCAAGCAAAAAATGGTGAATCCCTCTATGAAGCTTGGGAAAGATACAAGCAGCTGACCAAAAGGTGTCCATCTGACATGTTTTTAGAATGGACCATATTAGATATATTCTATTATGGTCTATCTGAATTTTCGAAAATGTCATTGGACCATTCTGTAGGTGGATCCATTCACCTAAAGAAAACACCTGCAGAAGCTCAAGAGCTTATTGACATGGTTGCAAATAATCAATTCATGTACACTTCTGAGAGGAATTCCGTGAATAATGGGACGCCTCAAAGGAAGGGAGTTCTCGAAATTGATGCTCTGAATACCATATTGGCTCAGAACAAAGTGTTGACTCAGCAAGTCAACATGATCTCTCAAAGTCTGAATGGATGGCAAAATGCATCCAACAGTACTAAAGAGGCAGCTTCTGAAGAAGCTTATGATCTTGAGAACCCTGCAATAGCAGAGGTAAATTACATGGGTGAACCTTATGGAAACACCTATTATTCATCATGGAGAAATCATCCAAATTTCTCATGGAAGGATCAACAAAAGCCTCAACAAGGCTTTAATAATGGTGGAAGAAATAGGCTGAGCAATAGCAAGCCATTCCCATCATCTTCTCAGCAACAGACAGAGAATTCTGAGCAAAGTGCTTCTAATTTAGCCAATTTAGTCTCTGATTTGTCTAAGGCCACTTTAAGTTTCATGAGTAAAACACGGTCCTCCATTAGGAATTTGGAGGCACAAGTGGGCCAGCTGAGCAAGAAAGTTATTGACACTCCTCCCAGTATTCTCCCAAGGAATACAGAAGAGAATCCAAAAGGAGAGTGCAAGGCCATTGATGTAATCAATATGGCCGAATGCACAAAGGAGGAGAAGGACGAAAATCCTAGTGAGAAAGACCTCCTGGGACATCCCTCAAGCAGGAAGGAGTTTCCTATTAAGGATCCAAAGGAATCTGAGGCTCATATAGAGACCATAGAGATTCCATTCAATCTCCTTCTGCCATTCGTGAGCTCTGAAAACTATTCTTCCTCTGAAGAGGATGAAGAAGTGACTGGAGAGTAAGTTGCTCAATATCTAGGAGCTATCATGCAGCTGAATGCCAAGTTGTTTGGTAATGAGACTTGGGAAAGTGAACATCCCTTGCTCATTAGTGAACTAGATACCTGGATTTAGCAAACTTTACCTCAAAAGAGACAAGATCCTGCAAATTCTTAATACCTTGTACCATAGGCACCATGACCTTTGAAAAAGCTCTGTGTGATCTGGGGTCAGGGATAAATCTTATGCCACTCTCTGTAATGGAGAAGCTGAAGATCATTGAGGTACAACCTGCCTTGTTCTCATTACAATTGGCAGACAAGTCAGTAAGACAAGCTTATGGGTTAGTAGAGGACGTGTTAGTAAAGGTTGAAGGCCTTTACATCCCTGCTGATTTCATAATCTTAGACACTAGGAAGGAAGAGGATGAATGCATCATCCTTGGAAGACCTTTCCTAGCCACAGCAGGAGCCGTGATAGATGTTAACAGAGGAGAATTAGTCCTTCAATTGAATGGGGACTACCTTGTGTTTAAGGCACACGGCCATCCCTCTGTGACAAAAGAGAGTAAGCATGAAGAGCTTCTCTCAGTACAGAGTCAAACAGAGCCCCCACAGTCAAACTCTAAGTTTGGTGTTGGGAGGCCACAACCAAACTCTAAGTTTGGTGTCAAGTCCCCATATCCAAACTTTAAGTTTGGTGTTGGGAGTCCCCAACATTGACCTGATCATCTGTGTGGCTCCATGAGAGCCCACTGTCAATCTATTGACATTAAAGAAGCGCTTATTGGGAGGCAACCCAATTTTTATTTATCTAGTTTTAATTTTGTTTTATTGTTCTTCTATGTTTTATTAGGTACATGATCATGTGGAGTCACGAAAAAAAATATTAAAAATAAAAACAGAATAAAAAATAGCAGAAAAAATTTCGCACCCTGGAGGGAGGACTTACTGGCGTTCAACGCCAGTAAGGAGCATTTGACTGGCGTTCAACGCCAGAACAGAGCATGAATCTAGCGCTGAACACCAGAAACAAGCAACATCCTGGTGTTTGAATGCCAAGAATGTGCCCTGAGAAAGCTGGCGCTGAACGCCAGTAACAAGCATAGAACTGGCGTTCAACGCCATAAACATGCTGCATCTGGGCGTTGAACGCCCAGAACGTGCATCACCTCGGCGTTTAAACGCCAGAATGGTATGCAAAGGCATTTTACATGCCTAATTGGTGCAGGGATGTAAATCCTTGACACCTCAGGATCTGTGAACCCCACAAGATCATCTCAGGATCTGTGAACCCCACAGGATCATCTCAGGATCTGTGAACCCCACAGGATTCCCATATAACATATTCCCACCTTACCTCCTAATAATTCTATAACACACTTTCCCAAAAACCCTTCACCAATCACCTCAATCTCTCTTCCCCATCACCTCTTCACCACTCACATCCATCCATCCTTCCCACCTAAACCCACCCTATATGGCCGAAACAAAACCATCTCTCCCTCTCCTCCATATCTTCTTCTCCTTCTTCTATTCTTTCTTCTTTTGCTCGAGAGCAAGCAACATTCTAAGTTTGGTGTGGTAAAAGCATTGCTTTTTTGCTTTTTCATAACCATTGATAGCACCTAAGGCCAGAGAAACCTCAAAAAAAAAAGAGAAAGAGAAAATAAAAGGGAAGACAAAAGCTTCCATCTCCAAATCATGGGAGATGGAGAGATTCATCTCAAGGGTCCATAGCTCAGTAGAAGAGCATTTGACTGCAAATCAAGAGATCCCTGAGATACCTCAGGGGATACATTTTCCTCCACACAATTATTGGGAGCAACTAAGGATAGAAGCACCAAAATCACTAGGGATCAAGCAACAGAGACAAGGAAGGGACATAGAAGAGCTCAAGGACATCATTGGTCCTTCAAGAAGAAGACGCCACTAAGGTGGACTCATTCCTTGTTCTTATTTCTCTGTTTTTCGATTTTTTATGCTATATGTTTATCTATGTTTTGTGTCTCTACTTCATGATCATTAGTAGTTAGTAACTGTTCATACCCTGACCGAGCTCTCCAAACTCGGTAAAGCTGATAGAAGGCCCGACCTCGACCCAAGGCCCACGTTCGAGGTCGGACCTCGGACAAACAGGCCAAAGAAAGGCCCATCAGAAGGAACTAAGCCCAAAACCTAAAGGCCGAAAGGGCCTGGGAAAGGCGGTTCCGCAAAGATAGAGATGAATCTCCCAAAAGATAAGATAAGATAAGAATATCTTATCCAGGGATGATCACAGCCAACTACTATAAATACACTGGAGCACCCAGGTATAACTCATACTCTAATTCTACTCAATATCTGCTTGGACCCATGCTAACTTAAGCATCGGAGTGTCATTGCAGGTACAACCCCCCGCCGTTCAGCACAACCAGCTCGGGTCTCAGACCCACCACCTCGGGCCTTGCCGGAAGACCGAGCTGCACGTTTCAGGTAACCCTCGGAACATTGGCGCCGTTGCCGGGGACCTGGAAGTCATCCCTTTACCATGGCGGACGACCCTCCCAACAATAACCACGCTACATCAGAACAAGAAGAGGAAGTTGACACCGGAGAACGGCCGGACAGCCCTCTATCACCACGCACTCCAGGAGGAAACAAACAGAATCGCCCAAAGACATCACCCCCAGACAAAGATCCACAAAATCCCGAAAGAGAAAAAAGTTCGGAGATTCTGGAAACAGTTCGGGCACAACAAAGCCGGCTGAGACAACTCGAAGAGGACGTAAAGAAGCAGAAGGAAACTGAACAGGATCTGAGAAAGGAAGCTCGCAAACGCAGAGAATTGGAAGAAAAACTGCGGAAGATAGAGGCCAACCTAAAAGATCGGACGGAACACGGCACCACTCCCGAAAGCAACCATGATCCCTTCACACAAGAGATCATGAAAGAGAAGGTACCGCGAAACTTCAAACCACCAGATATGGACCTCTACGACGGCACCACCGATCCAAGTCATCACCTCAGCAATTTCAGAAGCAGAATGTACTTAGTCGACGCCTCCGACGCGATTCGATGCAAAGCCTTCCCCACCACTCTCACTAAGTCAGCCATGAAGTGGTTCGACAACCTGCCACCAGGATCAATCTCCAGCTTTGAAGACCTGACCAAAAAATTCTTAACAAGGTTCTCTATTCAAAAGGACAAGGCAAAACATGCCCCCAGCCTACTCGGGATCAAACAAGGCAACCGAGAAACTCTCAGAGAGTACATGGAGCGATTCAACAAGGCCTGCCTGGACATACAACACTTGTCCACGGAAGCAGCCATCATGGGACTAGCAAACGGCCTAAAAGAAGGACCGTTTTAGCCAATCCCTATCCAAAAGATACCCGACT
This sequence comes from Arachis stenosperma, assembly GCF_014773155.1. Taxonomy (NCBI): domain Eukaryota; kingdom Viridiplantae; phylum Streptophyta; class Magnoliopsida; order Fabales; family Fabaceae; genus Arachis; species Arachis stenosperma. Next base: position 56,886,287 of record NC_080378.1, on the reverse strand, counting down.
TCCTTATACGAAGTACAAGAACGGGCAGGAAAGTATATCAACATGGAAGAAACCTCCCAGCTGAGAGACTCTTCCAGTAAGGAGTCAACCTACCCGCCCCGAGATCGAGATCGGGAACAGAAAAAGAAAGAAGAATCCAACTCGGACAAGCCACGAAAATACCACAGCTACACTCCCCTCCGAGTCTCCCTGGTAGACGTCTACAGAGAAGTATGCCACACCGAGAAGATCCCACCACCCAAACCTCTGAAGCACAAGAGAGCAGGAAGAGATCGGTCCGAGTACTGCGAATATCACAGACTCTACGGCCACTCTACTAACGACTGCCACGACTTAAAGAATGTTATAGAAAAGCTAGCCAGAGAGGGAAAACTCGACAGATACATAGCTGAGAAAGGAGAAGAAACCAGAAAGAGAAGACGGGGAGATAACGAAGATCGGGCCGAGCAAACACGAACCCCGCGAACTCCTGAAAGGCACATACACATGATAAACGGAGGTTTCGCAGGGGGAGGGACATCCAAATCCTCACGGAAGAGACACCTCAAAGAAGTCTACCATGTCCGAGAAGACATCCCCTTACCCGAGTTACCTACTATCTCATTTACCCGAGAAGATGCTCTTGGAATAATACCCGGACACGACGACCCTATGGTGATCACCATCATCCTAGCCAACGCCAACTTACATCGAACCCTGATCGACCAAGGAAGCTCAGCAGATATCCTGTTCAAAGCAGCCTTCGACAAGCTCGGACTCGAAGAAAAAGAGCTAAAAGCCTATCCCACTGACCTGTTTGGACTAGGAGATACCCCGATCCGCCCCTTGGGATACATCTCATTACACACTACCTTTGGAAAAGGCGAGCAAACCAAAACACTAAGCATCGACTACATTGTAGTCGACGTCACTTCAGCATACAATGCCCTCATCGGACGACCAACCCTAAACAGACTAGCGGCTATAGTCTCGACCCCACACCTCTGTATGAAGTTCCCTACCGCAAAGGGAATCGCTACCCTAAAAGGCGACCAAAAACTAGCACGACGATGCTACAACGAAAGCCTGAGCCTAAAAAGGAAAAAAGGTCAACACAATAGAACTCGGGCGAGTCCAAGCCCGAGAAGATCTTCGGCCACAACCAGAAGGAGAGACCGAAAAGATCCAGATCGGGAACACACCCGAGAAAGTAACAAACATAGGGGCAAACCTCGAAGCAGGCCTAAAGGAGGAACTCACAACCCTCTTAAGGGAAAATTCCGACCTCTTCGCCTGGAAAGCCTCCGATATACCAGGCATAAGCCCCGACCTGATGTGCCATAAGCTATCAGTATACCCGGGATCCCGACCTGTCCAACAAAGACGCAGGAAGCTCGGGCCCGAACGCATGCAAGCAATAGAAGAACAAGTGCAAGCACTACTAGATGCAGGGTTCATTAGGGAAGTAAAGTACCCCCTATGGCTCGCAAACGTGGTCCTAGTGAAGAAGCCCAATGGAAAATGGAGGATGTGCGTCGACTACACGGATCTCAACAAAGCCTGCCCCAAAGATCCATATCCACTACCGAACATCGACGCCTTAGTCGATGCCGCTTCGGGCTACAGATACCTCTCCTTCATGGATGCATACTCGGGATACAATCAAATCCCGATGTATGGACCCGACCAAGAAAAGACCTCGTTCATAACCCCAAGGGCAAACTACTGCTACGTAGTAATGCCCTTCGGGCTGAAGAACGCAGGGGCAACCTACCAGAGGCTAATGAACAAAATGTTCTCAGAACACATCGGGCTACAGCTAGAGGTGTACGTCGACGACATGCTAGTAAAGACACAAGAAGACAGAAACTTGGTCGCCGACCTCAGCAGTATCTTCGACATCCTCCGGAAACACAACATGAGACTTAACCCGACAAAGTGCACCTTCGCCGCAGAAGCCGGGAAGTTCTTAGGCTTCATGCTGACTCAGAGAGGCATCGAAGCAAACCCGGACAAATGCCAAGCAATACTCAATATGAAAAGCCCGACGTGTGTCAAAGAAGTACAACAACTAAATGGGAGACTAGCCGCCCTATCAAGATTCTTGGCAGGATCAGCGATAAGATCACTCCCTCTCTACTCACTCCTAAAGAAAGGGAAACCCTTCTCTTGGACCCCGGAATGCGAAAAGGCCTTCCAAGAATTCAAGGAATTCCTCGGGCAGCCACCAATCTTAACCCGACCTCTAAAAGGGGAAGAGCTCGTACTATACCTGTCGGTCGGACATCGGGCAGTCGCCTCGGCACTAATACGAGAAAATGAGGAGGGGCAACACCCCATATACTTCGTAAGCAAAGCACTACAAGGGGCCGAATTAAACTATCAGAAAATAGAGAAATTCGCCTATGCACTAGTGTTCACAGCTCGGAGACTCCGCCCCTACTTTCAAGCCCACACCATCAAAGTCCGGACAAACCAACCCATGAGACACATCCTACAAAGACAGACATGGCAGGACGAATCCTACAATGGGCGGTGGAATTGTCCGAGTTCGACCTCCACTATGAAGCCCGGACTGCCATAAAATCTCAATACCTAGCCGACTTCGTCGCAGAATACACTGAGACCCCGGGAACCCCACTCTCATGGAATCTGTATGTCGACGGATCCTCAAACAAAACAGGAAGCGGGGCCGGTGTTATACTCGAAAGCGATCAAGGAACACGGATTGAGCTATCCCTAAAATTCGAGTTCCAGGCCTCAAATAACCAAGCCGAATACGAAGCCCTACTAGCAGGACTAAAACTAGCCGAAGAGGTCAGAGCAAAGAGGATCACGATCTTCAGCGACTCCCAGGTCGTCACATCACAAGTAAATGGAAGCTACCAGGCCAAAGACCCTACTATGAAAAAATACCTAGACCAAACATAGGCGCAATTACGACACTTCCCGGAAATACAAATCCAGCACATACCCCAGGAGCAAAATGCCCGGGCAGACGCCCTCTCAAAACTTGCTAGCACCAAGCCCGGAGGGAACAACAGAAGTCTCCTCCAAGAAACTCTACAATCCCCCTCCGTGTTAAGGGAGGAAGAAATACTAAATATATCCGGGCAACAACAAGGATGGATAACCCCCATACTCAACTATCTGAAATCGGGAACTCTCCCCGCCGAAAGAAAAGAAGCTAAAAGGCTTACAAAAGACGCCCAGAACTACACGTTAATCCACGACGTATTATACAGAAGAGGATTCTCAAACCCCCTCCTGAGGTGCGTCCCGACCACAGAAACAAAGAGCGTCCTCGAAGAAGTCCACAAAGGCATGTGTGGGAACCATCTCGGAGCCCAGGCCCTGTCCAAGAAAATAGTCAGAGCCGGGTTCTACTGGCCGACCTTGCAAAGAGACGCGGCAGAGTTTGTGAAAATATGCCCCCCCTGCCAAAAAAAAAACGCCAATTTTCACAAAGCACCGCCCGAAGACCTCATAAGCATCACCGCACCATGGCCCTTCGCAAAGTGGGGACTCGACCTACTCGGCCCATTCCCACAAGGACCGGGGCAAGTCAAGTACCTCATAGTAGGGGTCGACTACTTCACAAAGTGGATCGAGGCTGAACCCTTAACCACTATTACGGCTCAGAAAAGCCGTAAATTCCTATACAAAAACATTGTCACAAGGTTCGGAGTCCCCTACTCCATCACAACAGACAATGGAACACAGTTCACAGACACAAGTTTTCAGAACTTGGTGGCCGAGCTAAAAATCAAACAGCAGTTCACATCGGTCGAACACCCGCAAGCCAATGGACAAGCAGAGGCCGCAAATAAAGTCATCTTGGCCGGGTTAAAACGAAGACTCCAAGAGGCCAAAGGGGCATGGGCCGATGAACTCCCCCAGGTATTATGGGCATATCGGACAACCCCGCACTCTACAACAGGAGAATCCCCATTCCGACTAGCCTACGGAATGGAGGCAATGATTCCCGTCGAAATAGACGAAGGATCACCCAGAACCATCTTCTACAACGAAGGAGGTAACCCTCAGGCACAAAGGGAAGAACTCGACCTCCTACCCGAGGTCCGAGAAAGAGCCCGAATCAGAGAAGAAGTCTTAAAACGACGAACGGCCCTCAGATATAACCGAAAGGTGATAAAACGAAGCTTCTCCACTCACGACCTGATTTTAATCCGAAACGACATCGGAACACAAAAATCGGGAGAAGGAAAGCTAGCCGCAAATTGGAAGGGGCCCTACAAAGTAACAGAAGTCTTAGGGACAGGCTACTACAAGATATCCGACCTAGAAGGCAATGAGCTGCCCAGAACCTGGCACGCCTGTAACCTAAGACGATACTACAGCTAGAATAACTTAACCCGAGGTGTACTCTTTTTCCCCACGAGGGTTTTTTAATGAGACACCCGGTTAAGTAGGACACCCGACCTAGTCAAAAGGGTAAACACTTTATACATATTCTTCTTTTTAATACTAATCAAATTTCTTTATTTCTCTTTCTCGTTATAAAGCATATCCTAAAAAGTACCCCACCAAGGCGCATTAATTTATGCTCGGCAAAACGCAAAAAATCATTTGCCAAAGGCCATACGAGGTCGGCAAAGATGAAGCGACGAGGTTCAAATTAATGTGAGAAGTTATAAAAGTAACTCTGAAATGGCTCAAAAAGCCAAATAGAAAAGAAGTTACAAAAATAACTTAAAAAAGGCCGACCAAACAACGAAGTCGGACCTGACCAAAGGGGTACTCAAGGATCCCGATGTCCGAGAGTAAACTCGGACCCAAGAAAAAAGCTGGCAAAGAACCAGGACTTCGAGAAACGCTAGCTAAAAAGTTGTTACCCAAAAACAACTAAAAAGCAAAAAGCGAGAAAGTCAAGGCGCCAGCTAAAAAGTTGTTACCCAAAAACAACTAAAAAGCAAAAGCGAGAAAGTCAAGGCGCTAGCTAAAAAGTTGTTACCCAAAAACAACTAAAAAGCAAAAAGCGAGAAAGTCAAGGCGCTAGCTAAAAAGTTGTTACCCAAAAACAACTAAAAAGCAAAAAGCGAGAAAGTCAAGGCGCTAGCTAAAAAGTTGTTACCCAAAAACAACTAAAAAGCAAAAAGCGAGAAAGTCAAGGCGCTAGCTAAAAAGTTGTTACCCAAAAACAACTAAAAAGCAAAAAGCGAGAAAGTCAAGGCGCTAGCTAAAAAGTTGTTACCCAAAAACAACTAAAAAGCAAAAAGCGAGAAAGTCAAGGCGCTAGCTAAAAAGTTGTTACCCAAAAACAACTAAAAAGCAAAAAGCGAGAAAGTCAAGGCACTAGCTAAAAAGTTGTTACCCAAAAACAACTAAAAAGCAAAAGGCGAGAAGTCAAAGCGCTAGCTAAAAAGTTGTTACCCAAAAACAACTAAAAAAGCAAAAGGCGGGAAGTCAAAACGCTAGCTAAAAAGTTGTTACCCGAGAACAACTAAAAAGCATAAAAGCGGAACGAGACAATCGAAACACAAAGCATGGCATAATAAAGCTACAAGAGTAGCTAAAATAGCAGAACAGGTGTCCAAAATGTTTGCAGAAAACATCCAAAAAACAAAAAGCCCACAGGTCGGGCAAAAGCACAAAAAGTACAAAAAATTACAGAGGATCAAGGCCCTTTCCAGACTCCGCATCAACACCTGGCTGAAACATGGATATCGGGACTGCAGGAACAGCACCATCGCTTGGAACCTCCATACCAACTCTATCCTCGGCCAAAGGTGAAGTCGGGTTCACGACCGGAGCCTCGGGGTCGGACACCGGAGCCTTGGGGTCGGACATCGGAACCTCATCCTCAACAGGGGCAGGAACAATCTTCCCCTCCACAACCATGTTATCCGTACTGAACAAACTGAGATCCAATTCGGGAGCAAGAACCCGGACCTGATCCCTCAAATTCACAAACATAGCATCCATACCCTTGGCCACATTATCTTCCAGCTCATAAAAGTCATCCCGAGCAGATTGCAGCTTCTCCTTCGTCTCCACAAGCTCAGCATACAGCTTGGTATAGTTCTCCGTCGCCACCCTCGCCATCTCCTCAGACGTCTTCGCCACCGCCACAGCCGCGGTAGCCCTAGTCTTCTCTTCCTCCAAAGACTCCTCCAGCTCGGCAATCCTAGCATCCTTCAGCTGACTAACCTTATCAAGCTCGGACCGGACCTTCTCAAGTCGGGAGCTGGTCGCCCCAAGGGGAGCTTTCTTAAACTCCCGAGCAATGGCGGCATGAAGGCTAGCCATCCGAACACAACTCCGCGCCATATACTGAAAGTGATGCTCCATGGACGCATCATCAGTAGAAATAAAAGTCTGAGGAAGAATGTGCTGCTCAACCCAACCGAGAGCATCGAAATCCTTGTCATTGAAACCAGCAGGCTCTCGGGAAGTCTTCTGTTTCTTGGGGGGAGGACCCGAGGTCGAGGTCGGGGAAAGCTGACCGGGTCCGGAGGTCGGAGGATCCTGAGTTATAGCTCGGAACTGAGGGACCGGAATGGTCTTCGACCGAGTCTGAACACCAATTGTAGTCTTCTGCGGAGAAGGTCGGGGAGAAGCTTCAGCCTCGATATTCCGAGATGCCGCAGATTTCTTCGCTCGACGGAGAAACTTCATAGAATCAGCCTGAGAAGACATCTCTGCAGAAATGAAACAAAGAGGTTATCAAACAGAAAGATCAAAACAAAGTCAAAATATGAAAATGAAATCTCAAAAAGAGGTCGGGAGCTACCTAACTCAGAACGGAGAAGGCTTGGATCTCCCAACATTTTCTTCGTATCCAAGTAAGGTGCCCGACCCCATAGACTGCTCAACACACCAACGAAAGCCTGTTCCACCTCATCTAGACTCTCGAAAGTGTACTTAACCGACACCACACTCTCTTGCCAACAAAGAGGAAACGAAGGCTCCCCACTCTCATCTAAGAAAAAAGGTCGGACATCTCCAACAGCCCGGACTTTGAAGTAATAGTTTTTGAAATCGTGAAACGACTCATCATACAAAGTGCAAAATTTCCTACCCTGGTTAGCCCTAAACGAAACCCAGGACACCTTCCCAGCACCCGACCCCGGCTTCGTCAGTACAAACAGATAAGAAAAAAGAGAAACAGAAGGGGAGACGCCTAAAATCTGACACAAAAGTTGGAAAAGCTTTAAAAACGCCCAAGAGTTCGGATGGAGTTGTGTAGGGGCAAGGTTACAAGACCAAAGGACCTCGGATTCCAGGTCGGTGAAAGGAAGACAGACACCTAGCTTGGAGAAGAAACAATCATAAGCATAGAAGAAAAGTTTCTCGGAACTCTCTAACAGCGGAAAACATACCCTCTCCTCGGACTCCGGGGCTGCTAACTCGTAATCCCGCTCAGACTCCCTGTTCTCACAAATACTACACTCCCTACGGAACCTAATCAGATACTCAGAATCTACAACAGACGGGACCCTTAAAGGAGCAGGATCTACCCAACCTAGACCACTCGGAATCTTGGTCGACATTGCTTGAAACACCTTTCGAGACATAAAAAAATCTTGCCTACAAAGAAAGAATACAACAGCAAGACAAAAATCACACAAAGGCAGAAAAACCAAATTCAACAAAAACAAAAGAAAGCAAAGTTCTTTTACAAACAAGAAGGCAGCAACTCGAATAACAAAAATGGATCGGAGAAAAGAGTCCCCCCACACACACATACAAAGCAATAGCGGCGCCTCTTTTCGGGGCAACCCGGGCATAGAAGATATCAGAAAAAAGAAGCGTACGAAGAATAAAAGCGAAAAAAGCAAACCTGGAAAAGAAGAAAGCGACGAGCTCCGACGAAAGGAAAAACGGCGGCGCAGAAAAGAACTCTGAAAAAACGCACAAAAAATGGAAGACGAAGAACAGAGAGAAAGAAGAGAAGATGCTCGAAAAGAAGTGATGAATAAACAAAGAAAAATGAAGAAAGGGGGAAATAAATAAAGCCTCCACAGAGCGCCGCACGGAAATCGAGGAAGAAACGGTAACAAGCAATAAATGCTGAAACGACCGTTTTCAAATTTTGAAAAAACTACTATGCCCGAGCTCGACCTTCCGAAAAAGACGAACTCGGGCAGGGGCACTGTTCATACCCTGACCGAGCTCTCCAAACTCGGTAAAGCTGATAGAAGGCCCGACCTCGACCCAAGGCCCACGTTCGAGGTCGGACCTCGGACAAACAGGCCAAAGAAAGGCCCATCAGAAGGAACTAAGCCCAAAACCTAAAGGCCGAAAGGGCCTGGGAAAGGCGGTTCCGCAAAGATAGAGATGAATCTCCCAAAAGATAAGATAAGATAAGAATATCTTATCCAGGGATGATCACAGCCAACTACTATAAATACACTGGAGCACCCAGGTATAACTCATACTCTAATTCTACTCAATATCTGCTTGGACCCATGCTAACTTAAGCATCGGAGTGTCATTGCAGGTACAACCCCCCGCCGTTCAGCACAACCAGCTCGGGTCTCAGACCCACCACCTCGGGCCTTGCCGGAAGACCGAGCTGCACGTTTCAGGTAACCCTCGGAACAGTAACTATGTCTTAAAGTTATGAATAATTCCATTAATCCTTCACCTCTCTTAAATGAAATATGTTTTAAATCAAAAGAACAAGAAGTACATGAATTTCGAATTTATCCTTGAATTTAGTTTAATTATATTGATGTGGTGACAATACTTTTTGTTTTCTGAATGAATGCTTGAACAGTGCATATTTTTGATCTTGTTGTTTATGAATGTTAAAATTGTTGGCTCTTGAAAGAATGATGAACAAGGGAAAATGTTATTGACAATATGAAAAATCATGAAATTGATTCTTGAAGCAAGAAAAAGAAGTGAAAAAGCAAAAGCTTGTGAAAAAAAAAGAGAAATGGCAAAAAAAAATTTAGAAAGAAAAAGAAAAGCAAGCAGAAAAAGCCAATAGCCCTTAAAACCAAAAGGCAAGGGTAAAAAGGATCCAAGGCTTTGAGCATCAATGGATAGGAGGGCCCAAGGAAATAAAATCCTGGCCTAAGCGGCTAAATCAAGATGTCCCTAACCATGTGCTTGTGTCATGAAGGTCCAAGTGAAAAGCTTGAGACTGAGTGGTTAAAGCCGTGATCAAAAGCAAAAGAGTGTGCTTAAGAGCTCTGGACACCACTAACTGGGGACTCTAGCAAAGCTGAGTCACAATCTGAAAAGGTTCACCCAGTTATGTGTCTGTGGCATTTATGTATCCAGTGGTAATACTGGAAAACAAAATGCTTAGGGCCACGGCCAAGACTCATAAAAGTAGCTGTGTTCAAGAATCAACATACTTAACTAGGAGAATCAATAACACTATTCGAAATTCTAAGTTCCTAGAGAAGCCAATCATTCTAAACATCAAAGGAAAAAGTGAGATGCCAAAACTATTCAGAAGCAAAAAGCTACAAGTCCCGCTCATCTAATTAGAACTAATATTCATTGATATTCTGAATTTATAGTACATTCTCTTCTTTTTATCCTGTTTGATTTTCAGTTGCTTGGGGACAAGCAACAATTTAAGTTTGGTGTTGTGATGAGCGGATAATTTATACGCTTTTTGGCATTGTTTTTAGGAAGTTTTTAGTAAGTTCAAGCTACTTTTAGGGATGTTTTCATTAGTTTTTATGTTAAATTCATATTTCTGGACTTTACTATGAGTTTGTGTATTTTTCTATGATTTCAGGTATTTTCTGGCTGAAATTGAGGGACCTGAGCAAAACTCTGAAAAAGGCTGACAAAAGGACTGCTGATGCTGTTGGAATCTGACCTCTCTACACTTAAAATGGATTTTCTGGAGCTACAGAACCCCAAATGGCGCGCTCTCAACGGCTTTCAAAAGTAGACATCCAGAGCTTTCTAGAAATATATAATAGTCTATACTTTATTCGGGAATTGATGACGTAAACGGGCGCTCAACGCCAGTTCCATATTGCTGTCTGGAGTCAAACGCCAGAAACACGTCACAACCCAGAGTTGAACGCCCAAAACACGTTACAACTTGGCGTTCAACTCCAATAAAAGCCTCAGCTCGTGGATAGACCAAGCTCAGCCCAAACATACACCAAGTGGGCCCTGAAAGTGGATTTATGCATCAATTACTTACTTCTGTAAACCCTAGTAGCTAGTCTAGTATATATAGGACCTTTTACTATTGTACTAGATATCTTTGGTCTCAGTTTTGTTTTATTCTTTATCTTAGGAGGCCAGTGATCACATTTTCGGGGGCTGGCCATTCGGCCATGCCTGAACCTTTCACTTATGTATCTTCAACGGTGGAGTTTCTACACCCCATAGATTAAGGGTGTGGAGCTCTGTTGTACCTCAAGTTTCAATGCAATTACTATTATTTTCTATTCAATTCTCTTTATTCCTATTCTAAGATATTCGTTGCACTTCAACTTGATGAATGTGATGATCCGTGACACTCATCATCATTCTCACCTATGAACGCGCGTGACTGACAACCACTTCCGTTCTACCTTAGGCCGAGCGCATATCTCTTGAATTCCTTAAACAGAATCTTCGTGGTATAAGCTAGAATTGATGGCGGCATTCATGGGAATCCGGAAAGTCTAACCTTGTCTGTGGTATTCCGAGTAGGATTCTGGGATTGAATGACTGATGGTGTTTTTGTGGAAAAATGAATTTCCAACACACAAATCCAACCGGCAAGTGTACCGGGTCGCATCAAGTAATAATAACTCACATGAGTGAGGTCGATCCCACAGGGATTGAAGGATTGAGCAATTTTAGTTTAGTGGGTGATTTAGTCAAGCGAATCAAGTTTTGGTTGAGTGATTTGTGTTTAACAGAAGTTAAATGACAGTAAATGTAAAGGGGGAAGGGAGAAATGCAGTAAATTGAAGAACAGAATTGTAAATGTGCAGAATCTTAAAGAGCAAGAAAGTAAATGACTGAAACTTAAATTGCAAGAAACTTAAATTGCAGTAACTTAAATGGCAAGAAAGATAAATTGCTAGAAAGTAATTGGGAATTGAGGAATTGGGATTGTAAGATCTAAACAAAGAAGAAGTAAATTGCAGCAATTAAGGTAGCAGAATTTGAATTAGGAGCAATGGGAATTTAAACAGCAAAGAAATTAAATGCAGCAGAGGTTCCAAGAAGAACCAAAAGTGAAATTGTGATCTCAGGATCCCAAGGGCTTAGGTAGCAGAGCCTAAAACCCAATTTCCTTCCCAGATCTGAATGAACTAAGCAATTGACAGAAAATTAAAGAGGAAACAATAGAAGAACAGAATTGGAATTTAATTATGCAGAAATCAAAGTGCAAAGAGTTTGAATGGGAATTGGGACAGAATTTCCCCAATTTCACACACCCAATACTCAGAAAAACAGAGAGTAGAATTGCCCAAGGGAAATGAGGAAGGTGATCAATCAATTCTCCCTTGATCCTCTTAGTTCTCGGCCAATTCTCTCAAGAACAATTCCAAGAGAGTCAAAGCTCCAAAGGAATGTGAAAGTGAAAATTCAAAAGCCAAGGTAAAAGTAAAAATTCAAAAGTGAGCATAAAGGTAGCTAAAGGTCCTAATTACATCAAACTAACTCCTATTTATACACTTTATATTCTTGGATAATGGGATTTGGATGGGCTTTTGGATTGGTGAAGAAATGAATTCAAATGAATTTTTAATTTGAATTTTGGCCCAAAAACTACTCCCAGGAGGCTGCCCTGCCCTTGTGGAGGGCAGGGCAGAAAATTGATGCTTGGTGCTTGGAGTTGGTGCGGCCATGGTGCGTTTTGGTGCTGCGTGGTGCGCGTCTGGCATGAGGTTGGTGCGCCAGAGGCTGCCCTGCCCGCGCCAAGGGCGGGGCAGAAAATGTTGATGCGCCAGAATTGAGGAGCGCGCGTGCGCGCGATGCACGTTGGTGCGTGGGACGCTGCCCTGCCCGCGCCAAGGGCAGGGCAGGATCGGTTTGGTGCGCCAGGGAAGGAACGCGCGCGCCAGATGCTGCCAGGACGAGGAAATTGGTGCGCCAGGAAGCAAAGTTGGTGCGCCATTCAAATTTCTGCCCTGCCCGCGTCAAGGGCAGGGCAAGGTCCCTTCCTTCACATCGTGGGTTCGATCCTGGGAGGGTGCAAACACGCTAATTATTTTCTTGGTTTCTTGGCACGCTAGTCACCCTTAGTCTTTGGCTTCCTCATGGTCCCTTGCTCGAGCCTTGTAGCATGCATAGTTGATATTTTCTCCTTGATTTCTTCCTCATGGAGCCCGATTCTGCTCTCCACAAGGGCAGGGCAGAGATTGCTTTCTCTTGGTTCCTAGGCACCATTTTGTGCTCTGCCCTTGGAGTGGGCAGGGCAGAGTTGCCTTTCTTGGTTCGGTCACTTAATGCTGCCCTCCTAGAGGGCATTCTGCCCTTGTGGAGGGCAATGTTGCTTCTCCCTTAGCATGCGGCACGCTCTTTCTTGATTCGGCCACGCTTTCCTTTTCTTGGCTACACTTCTTAGGCCACGCTTTTCATTTTCTTTTCTTTTCTTCACCTATATTAAACCAAAACAACCACTCAAAGTATCACTAAATTCAAGAGGCTTATAAATCAATTAAAATTCAATTAAAATGAGCTCAAACCTCAATGATTAACATTAAATTCATGGTGGTTGCTTGATTTAAAGAAGTTATGCATTTTCACTCCAAATCACTAACTTAGGATGCAAGAAAGTGCATAAATGCTAACAAAACAAGTGAAATTAGCTTGAAAAATGGGTATATGATGACTTGTCATCACAACACCAAACTTAAACCTTGCTTGTCCCCAAGCAAGCATCAAAACTAAGAGTAAATGAAATGAATAAGAAAAGAATACACATCCTTATTATGCAGATAGCAGAACTTCAATTTATGGGGCATTTATGCAGACAATGATACTCACTTATTGTTGCTGTTACATAATACATATCTTTCTTCAAAGGCTTGCTAAACTTGCTGTTATAAGACTCACCTTTTGATTCCTCCCTTGCTAACTTTTATTGGCTTACAATGCTTTAACAAGCTTTTTATTCTTTTAGAGGTTGGGTGTCAAATGCTGCAGCATAGCCTTTGGCTTTATTTTCTTTTCTTTTGCTCAACATCTTTCCACCACAGACACTTAGCTCACTAATTCTTCCTAGGATCATTGATGCCCAGCATCTCTTTGGATCACTAAGTGCTTTGTATCTAAGTTGCTCTTTATTGTGGATTTTCAATTGGCCATCCCAAATCAGTTGATCTAAGTGACCGGGTTTCAAAATACCCCTTAGAATTTACTCATCCAAGCAGATCTCAGTACAAGAACACCACAGGCATTTGTCCTAAGGTTCAAACCATTGGTGTCCAACCTTTATTCTTTGTTTTTCTTGCCATTTTGGCTTTTTCCTTTCTCTTTTCCTTTCTGTTTTTGTTACCAAGGGTGCTTCATTATTGATAAAAGTCTTTATAACAGCAAGCTAGCTTACAATTGAATGAGAATGATATTATGCAACACTTATTTCATGAGTTATGCATTTAATCAAACACATATGCCACCACCAACTTCCATTCATACTCATGCAACATTGGATATTTTACTTTTCAATTCAAACCAAACTCTTTTATTCAAGCATATGGGAAACAAAGCAATATTCAAGCTAAATGATGGATACAAGCATTATGCAGACTCATCATTTTTCTAGCTAATTATTAACTAACTAAAATGAAAAGCAAAGAACAGAAAATGCATACAGCAAAGAAAATAAATGGTGGAGGCATATCATGTTTCAGACATGCATCTCCTTATTAAAGACATGAAAGAGGAAGTATGAAAGAACTTTGCCACCTTCTAATGGTCATGGCTGCTGCTTGATTCTCCCTTCTTCTTCTTTCTCTTCCCTGTCTTGGAGTAATCTTGGATCTCTTCTCCAGGACATCTTCTAGCCCAAACAGAATCTATGAGTCCTTTGAGCCCATAAGTTTCCAATGTGTTAAAGGTTGACTCAGTGTATTGACGAGATTTTGCTTGTTGTTTGGCTAAGAATTCAGGGCATTGCTCAAATGGCTTGATCTCAGGATTGAGTGTTGGCAAATTGTGGGTCAAGTACTCCAACCTTGCTTGCATGTTTTCATCATACTCCATTCTTTGTACGTGTCTAACTTCACCTATGGTATGATGAACATTCTTCCATTGATACAGGTTGTGACTATATTCCGATGCTTTAGCTTGACTGAAATACAGCTTATCATATGATTCCTTGAATTCTTTGTATTGCTCTTTTTGTCCTTCAAGGATTTGTGCTTGGAATTCTTGCTGCTGAGTCATCATTTGTTGTTGCCATTTCTCTTGCTTCTCCTCCATTTGATGCTGCCAAGCTTCTCGTTCTTCTTTTTCTTTCAAGAATTGCTCCATGAATTCAGGATGGGGCTCTAGATATTTCTCTTGGCCCTCTTGATTTTGGTCTTGTTCGGCCTGCATAAGTTGGTTTTGACCTTGTTGAGCCTGCATGAGCTGCTGAGATAATTCTTCAATTGATCTTTGCAGTTGGCTTATATCAATGGCATCATATGCTTGATTTCGTCCTTCCTCTCTTTGTAATCTCCTTTGTCTAGGAGCTACCACCCCTTCTTGATCTTCTTCTTCATTAATTCCTTCCATGCTCTTCTTGGTAATCCATTTTCCTACCTTCACTTTTGTTGTGTCCTCATCTTCAAAAATGACATTAGCTCTGTTACATAGCCTTTGGATGGTGCTTGGATGTCCAAGGCTTTTTGACTTGCTTGTGCTATCTGCCATTTCTTGAATACTGTCGGCTATGAGTTGTGCAACATTGATCTCACCCCCATGCAAGATGCAGTGTGTCATGAGAGCTCGTTTGATTGTGACCCAAGAGGCATTTCCAGTGGGGAGAATAGATCTCCTCACTATTTCAAACCATCCTTTAGCCACAGGAGTAAGATTGATTCTTCTTATGTGACTTGGAACCCCCTTTGAATCTCTTTCCCAATCTGTATTTTCCATGCATATCCCTTGCAAGATCTCATCAGGGTTATTTTCCCGTTGCAATCTAGCCTCATAACTAAGCTCTGGATAGGTTATGGTTCTCAACTTGAGAGCTCTTGTGATAGCAGCAGGGCTAAAACTCACTTCAACCCCTCTGACATAGCTTGTGTAGGGAGCACTATTTTTGTTTTCTTTGGCAGCATTTGCATAGAACTCCCTAATCATTACTGCACTGATGTCAGTCAGAGGAGAACACAAGAGTTCCCACCTTCTTTCTCTTGTAATTTGCTTCATGATGGGGTATTCTCCTTCCCTCAAATCAAGGCCTTTCTCATAGATGACATTCTTTGCCTTCATGAACCTATGATATCTCCCTTCATGAAATTGGGATCTAAATTTGGTTGCGTCAAAGGTTGGGGGTTCGGTTATCATAGGCTCTTTTCCCGGCCTTCTTTGTGAGCTTGAGGAGGCCATTAAAATTAAAGTGAAACGAAGGAAGAAGTGAGAGTAGAAGAAGAAATATGTGTTGTGTGTTTGGGGTGAACTTTGGTTCGGTTTTGATGTGTGAGGTAAGGAAATTATGTTGGTTTTGGAAGTGGAAGAGAATATGGTTTTAATATGAAAGTGGCTTGAATAAAAGAAAGTGTATGCCGTGTTAGTGCAACGACTATTTATAGGCCATGTTTCCAAGCTTTTCAACAAAACCACAATAAATGAATGAGGAGGGAACCGTGAATGTTCATGAAGGGCTGAGATTGGTTTGCTCATTCAAAGAATGCATGAGATGAACGGCTTGCATGCATGGTTGAGGCTTGACGAGGATCCTCCTCCTATTGGTTGCATGCACTTCGGTGTCCAATGTTGCATGCATGCAAATTTTGTTCCCCATGAGCACGTTCTCCTAGGCACATGTGACCTCCCTCACATAGCTCCTCCTAGCCGTGGCCCCTCCTTGAGTTTTGTCTTAATCTTTTTCTCCTGTAAGAATCAAAACAACTAGCCTTAGCTCATTATTAAGGTTGTTGGCAATTAATTTGTATTAAAGAGAAAGGATTGTTTTGTTTTGCTTATTATTATAAAAATATTTTTATGGTGAATTATGTCCCTTAATTAAAGATGTTGAAAGTTGGTGAACACCAAACTTATCTTTTATTGAGGGGATGGCCGAACCACTATCAACCATTCTTCACAATTGACATTTTCTTTTAAAAAAATAATTGTGATGCATGATCCTGTTTGTATGCTTTTAATTCCATAAATGGTAAATGATCTTCTGAATTTCGTTGCAATTGCAGACACCAAACTTAGTGTTTGGTCATATGCTTTATTCAAATGAATTATGCATATGTTCTAAGAATGGCTCCCTTTCTTTTTGAAAAGCTAAAATTTAGTGTACCTTAAGGGACACCAAACTTAGAATTCTGACTTATGCTCTAAAATGTGCATTTACCAAATATGAAAGTTCAGAATCATACTTCAGGAAATCATAGCTTATTGAATAATAAAAAAAGACAGAAATCTTAAACCATGGGTTGCCTCCCATGAAGCGCTCTTTTATTGTCATTAGCTTGACATTGACCTCCCTTTAAGGTGGTTGATGTTGGTGATGTCTCAATTTGTCACCTCTCACTGTCAGCTTTCTCTGTGTGCTTTGATGCTCAATTTCCATATGCTCAAGAGAAAGAATTCGGTTGACAGTGTAATAATCTTCTGCTCCCTGCTGTTGGTATATTAATTGCACCTTATCACCCTTAGAAAATCCTTCAGTTGGGATTTTCTTGTTCTTCCACCCTTTGTGAGCCTTTTTCTTATTCTTCACCTTTTTCTTGCTTGTTGATCTTCCTTTCTTGGCAGTTACTTGAGTTGTGATGCCTTCCTTTCTGCTGATCACCCCTGCTTCCTTGTGAATCCCCTTTTCTTCTTGCATCTGTTTATTTTTCTGTTCCACTTCCTTTTCAGTGGATTGCTTTGGAGGGAGATCATTACTCATTTTGCCTGTTTCTTCATCCCTTTGTTCTTCCGGAAAGACTTTCAGGATGATACTTTCCTCATGCATCCTGAGGGTTAACTCTCCTTGCTCTATGTCCACAATGGCTCTAGCAGTGGCCAAAAATGGTCGACCAAGTATTATGGAGTCATTTCCATTTTCTGAAGAATCTAAGATTACAAAGTCTGCCGGATAGATGAACTTGCCAACCTTAACTAAAAGGTTCTCAATCAGCCCCTTAGGATAGACTATTGATTGATCCACCAATTCCAAAGTCATCTCTGTTGGTTTCACCTCTTCTATGCCAAGATTTTTCACTAGAGGATATGGGATTAGATTTATGCTTGCTCCTAGATCGCACATCCCTTTGTTAATGAACAGGTTTCCAATAGTGCATGGCAAGAAGAAACCTCCAGGGTCCTCAAGCTTGGGAGGGAGTCCCTTTTTAATGAGTGCACTGCATTCCTCACTAAGCATCACTGTTTCCTTCTCATTCCAATCCCTTTTCTTGTTGATGAGCTCTTTTAGAAACTTAGCATACAGGGGCATTTGCTCCAAAGCCTCTGCCAAAGGTATGTTGATTTCCAACTTCTTGAAAGTCTCAAGAAATTTTTAGAAGTGCTGGTCCTTTGTTTCCTTGTGAAATCTTTGTGGATAAGGCAGTGGTGGTGTTGAGCTCTTCTCCACTTGATGCTGTTTTGGAATTGGTTCTTCCATGATTTTCTTTCCTTTCTTCAAATTCTGTGGCTTGTTGTCTTCTTCTGTGAGCTTTTCTGGAGCACTTTTGCTTATTGTGTCTTTGTTGATGGCTTCATCATTCTTTGTTGGCTCAGTGTCATTCTCCATAAGCTTTTTGGTTGTTCCTTGGTTGCCATCTGTTAATATTCTTCCACTTCTCAGTTGCACCACCTTGCATTCTTCCTTTGGGTTGGGAATGGTGTCACTAGGTAGTGAACTTGATGGCTTCTCAACAGAGATTTTCTTAGAGATTTGCCCAATCTGCCTCTCTAAGTTTTTCATGGTAGCTTCTTGATTTTTGTTTGTCAATTCTTGGCTCTTCATTAGTTTCTCCAGGAGTAGCTCTAGATTGGTGATTCTCTGTGAATCTTGTGTGATGGGTTGGTTTTGGGGTGTTGATGGATGAAGGTAAGTGTTCTGGTTAGTTGGGTGGTTATTGGTTGGGTATTGGTTAGAATTTGGGTAGTTGTTTTGTGGTTTTCTGTATGAGTTTTGGTTAGTGTTTGGCTGGGGGTTATGGTTTGTGTTTTTCCAATTGTTTTGGCCTGTGTTTCTTTGCCATGGTTGTTGGTTTTGAGTATGGTTGTCTCCCCATCTGAGGTTGGGATGGTTCTTCCAAGATGGATTGTAGGTGTCACCATAGACTTTATTTGTTCCAGGATTTTGGTTGTGCATGTATTGAACTTGCTCTTGTTGTTGCTCCTCTTGAGTTTCTTCATTTTGCACCCAAGTGGTTGGAGGTTGGCTTGTGGTGCTCACTGCTGCCACTTGCAAGCCATCAATTCTCTTAGCCATTTGCTCAAATTGTTGTTGAATCTGTTGCTGCATCATCTTGTTTTGAGCTAAGATTGAATCAACTCCTTCCAACTCCATGACTCCTCTTCTCTGTGATGGTTGGCGTTGTCTTTGATGAGCAAAGAAATATTGGTTGTTGGCCACCATATCAATGAGGTTTTGAGCTTCCTCTGTGGTTTTCATGAGTTGTAGAGAGCCTCCGGCAGAGTGATCAAGAGCTTCTTGAGCTTTAAGAGTGAGGCCTTCATAGAAGTTTTGTAGCTTGTCCCACTCAGTGAACATCTCTGGTGGACACTTCCTCAATAGAGCCTTGTATCTCTCCCATGCTTCATATAAGCTCTCGGCCTCCAATTGAGTGAATGTTTGAACCTCTGTCTTCAACCTTAGGACTCTTTGAGGTGGATAGAATTTGGCAAGGAACTTGCTCACCAAGTCATCCCAAGTGTTGATGCTTTCTTTTGGAAAGGTCTCTAGCCATTGAGTTGCTTTATCCCTGAGAGAGAATGGGAAGAGAAGCAACTTATAGCTATCAGGAGGTACACCATTTGTTTTCACTGTGTCACAAATTCTCAAGAAAGTAGACAAATGTTGGTTTGGATCCTCCAAAGGCCCTCCTCCAAAGGAACAATTGTTTTGCACCAGAGTGATGAGTTGTGGCTTGAGTTCAAAGTTGTTTGCATTGACATTGGGAGGAAGAATGCTACTCCCACAATGCCTAGCATTTGCAAATGTGTATAAAGCCAAGACTCTTCTCTGTTGGTCATTGTTGGCTCCTCCTCCTGGTTGATTGGTATCTCCTTCCATATCTTGGAATTCCTCCTCAGATTCTTCTTCTTCTCCAACAATATTCTTTCCTCTTTCAGCTTTTCTTATTCTCCGAAGAGTCCTTTGATCAATTTCAGAGTGGATAGTAGAGGATCTTCCTATACCTGACATACAAACACACAACAATGAACACACAAACCCAGAAATACTATGGAACTTCAATCTGTAGCTAGAATGAAGTTCTGGTAGGTTAGTTTAAGCAAAAACTCAAACAGTTAATGTGTTAATAAGAGTTAGAATAACAGAAGAGAAAAAAAAATGCTTAATCTAGACCTCCACTTCACTTAATCATTGTCAATCTATTTCAATCCCCGGCAACGGCGTCAAAAACTTGATGGTGTTTTTGTGGAAAAATGAATTTCCAACACACAAATCCAACCGGCAAGTGTACCGGGTCGCATCAAGTAATAATAACTCACATGAGTGAGGTCGATCCCACAGGGATTGAAGGATTGAGCAATTTTAGTTTAGTGGGTGATTTAGTCAAGCGAATCAAGTTTTGGTTGAGTGATTTGTGTTTAACAGAAGTTAAACGACAGTAAATGTAAAGGGGGAAGGGAGAAATGCAGTAAATTGAAGAACAGAATTGTAAATGTGCAGAATCTTAAAGAGCAAGAAAGTAAATGACTGAAACTTAAATTGCAAGAAACTTAAATTGCAGTAACTTAAATGGCAAGAAAGATAAATTGCTAGAAAGTAATTGGGAATTGAGGAATTGGGATTGTAAGATCTAAACAAAGAAGAAGTAAATTGCAGCAATTAAGGTAGCAGAATTTGAATTAGGAGCAATGGGAATTTAAACAGCAAAGAAATTAAATGCAGCAGAGGTTCCAAGACGAACCAAAAGTGAAATTGTGATCTCAGGATCCCAAGGGCTTAGGTAGCAGAGCCTAAAACCCAATTTCCTTCCCAGATCTGAATGAACTAAGCAATTGACAGAAAATTAAAGAGGAAACAATAGAAGAACAGAATTGGAATTTAATTATGCAGAAATCAAAGTGCAAAGAGTTTGAATGGGAATTGGGACAGAATTTCCCCAATTTCACACACCCAATACTCAGAAAAACAGAGAGTAGAATTGCCCAAGGGAAATGAGGAAGGTGATCAATAAATTCTCCCTTGATCCTCTTAGTTCTCGGCCAATTCTCTCAAGAACAATTCCAAGAGAGTCAAAGCTCCAAAGGAATGTGAAAGTGAAAATTCAAAAGCCAAGGTAAAAGTAAAAATTCAAAAGTGAGCATAAAGGTAGCTAAAGGTCCTAATTACATTAAACTAACTCCTATTTATACACTTTCTATTCTTGGATAATGGGATTTGGATGGGCTTTTAGATTGGTGAAGAAATGAATTCAAATGAATTTTTAATTTGAATTTTGGCCCAAAAACTACTCCCAGGAGGCTGCCCTGCCCTTGTGGAGGGCAGGGCAGAAAATTGATGCTTGGTGCTTGGAGTTGGTGCGGCCATGGTGCGTTTTGGTGCTGCGTGGTGCGCGTCTGGCATGAGGTTGGTGCGGCAGAGGCTGCCCTGCCCGCGCCAAGGGCGGGGCAGAAAATGTTGATGCGCCAGAATTGAGGAGCGCGCGTGCGCGCGATGCACGTTGGTGCGTGGGACGCTGCCCTGCCCGCGCCAAGGGCAGGGCAGGATCGGTTTGGTGCGCCAGGGAAGGAACGCGCGCGCCAGATGCTGCCAGGACGAGGAAATTGGTGCGCCAGGAAGCAAAGTTGGTGCGCCATTCAAATTTCTGCCCTGCCCGCGTCAAGGGCAGGGCAAGGTCCCTTCCTTCACATCGTGGGTTCGATCCTGGGAGGGTGCAAACACGCTAATTATTTTCTTGGTTTCTTGGCACGCTAGTCACCCTTAGTCTTTGGCTTCCTCATGGTCCCTTGCTCGAGCCTTGTAGCATGCATAGTTGATATTTTCTCCTTGATTTTCTTCCTCATGGAGCCCGATTCTGCTCTCCACAAGGGCAGGGCAGAGATTGCTTTCTCTTGGTTCCTAGGCACCATTTTGTGCTCTGCCCTTGGAGTGGGCAGGGCAGAGTTGCCTTTCTTGGTTCGGTCACTTAATGCTGCCCTCCTAGAGGGCATTCTGCCCTTGTGGAGGGCAATGTTGCTTCTCCCTTAGCATGCGGCACGCTCTTTCTTGATTCGGCCACGCTTTCCTTTTCTTGGCTACACTTCTTAGGCCACGCTTTTCATTTTCTTTTCTTTTCTTCACCTATATTAAACCAAAACAACCACTCAAAGTATCACTAAATTCAAGAGGCTTATAAATCAATTAAAATTCAATTAAAATGAGCTCAAACCTCAATGATTAACATTAAATTCATGGTGGTTGCTTGATTTAAAGAAGTTATGCATTTTCACTCCAAATTACTAACTTAGGATGCAAGAAAGTGCATAAATGCTAACAAAACAAGTGAAATTAGCTTGAAAAATGGGTATATGATGACTTGTCATCAATGACTGTGACGAGCTTCAAACTCCTGAAGGCTGGGCGTTAGTGACAGACGCAAAAGAATCAAGGGATTCTATTCCAACCTGATTGAGAACCGACAGATGATTAGCCGTGCTGTGACAAGCATTTGGACCATTGTCACTGAGAGGATGGGATGTAGCCATTGACAATGGTGATGCCTTACATACAGCTTGCCATGGAAAAGAGTAAGAAGGATTGGATGAAAGCAGTAGGAAAGCAGAGATTCAACAGGGACAAGCATCTCCATCACTTGTCTGAAATTCCCACCATTGAATTACATGAGTAACTCTATCTTTATTTTCTGTTTATTTTATTATTTTTTTTATACCAATAATCTCTTAAATTAGTTAAATCCACCTGACTGGGATTTACAAGATGACCATAGCTTGCTTCATACCAACAATCTCCGTGGGATCGACCCTTACTCATGTAAGGTATTACTTGGACGACCCAATGCACTTGCTGGTTAGTTGTGCGTAGTTGTCACTAAGTGTAATTCACGTGTGAGAGCTACCAAGTCATTGGAGCCATTGTTGATGATCACAATTTCGTGCACCAAGTTTTTGGCGCCGTTGCCGGGGATTGTTCGAGTATGGACAACTGACGGTTCATCTTGTTGCTCAGATTAGGTAATTTTCATTTCAAAAAGTTTTCAAAAATTTTCCAAAATTTTTCTTTGTTTTCGTTTTTCCAAAAGAATTATTTTCGAAAAAATTTTTAAATTATTCTATGGCTTCAAAACTTTCAAGAATGAATTCTAGAGTTTGATGGTAACATGTTGAATCCTAGCTGGCTGTAAAGCCATATCCAAACTCCTTTGGGATTGGTCTTCAACTAATCACCACAATGCATGTAATGCCATCCTAAAGTTGGCTGGCTATTAAGCCATGTCCAACCCTGAATTGGAGCTTTAAGCTAACATAAAAAGATTCCTAGGATTCTTCTTATAGATTTTGAATTTCTTATTTTCTTTTTCCATATGTTTTTCGAAAAAAAATATAATAAAAATACAAAAAAAATTAGAAAATCATAAAAACCAAAAATATTTTGTGTTTCTTGTTTGAGTCTTGAGTCAATTTTTAAGTTTGGTGTCAATTGCATGTTTTAAAAAATTATTATGCATTTTTCGAAAATTCATGCATTCATGGTGTTCTTCATGATCTTCAAGTTGTTCTTGGTAAGTCTTCCTATTTGATTTTGATGTTTTCATGTTTTGCATCTTTTGCTGTTTTTCATATGCATTTTTCGTTTGTTAGAATCCATGTATTAAAGATTTCTAAGTTTGGTGTCTTGCATGTTTTTTTTGCATCAAAAATTTTTCAAAATTATGTTCTTGATGTTCATCATGATCTTCAAAGTGTTCTTGGTGTTCATCTTGACATTCATAGTGTTCTTGCATGCATCTTGTGTTTTGATCCAAAATTTTTATGTTTTGGGTCATATTTGTGTTTTTCTCTCTCATAATTAAAAATTCAAAAATCAAAAAAATATCTTTTCCTTAATTTTCTCATAATTTTCGAAAATTTGAGTTGACTTGGTCAAAAATTTTTAAAATTAGTTGTTTCTTACAAGTCAAGTCAAATTTTCAATTTTAAAAATCCTATCTTTTCAAAACTTTTTCAAAAATCAAATCTTTTTCATTTTTATCTTATGATTTTTGAAAATTTAAAAATATTTTTCAAAAATATTTTTCTTAATTTTATCTTTATTTTCGAAAATTATGCTAACAATTAATGTGATTGATTCAAAAATTTGAAGTTTGTTACTTTCTTGTTAAGAAAGGTTCAATCTTTAAATTCTAGAATCATATCTTTTAGTTTGTTGTTAGTCAAGTAATTAATTTTAATTTTAAAAATTAAATATATCTTATCTTATCCTTTATATCATGTCTTTTTCAAAATTTTATCTTTTTCAAAAATTTGATTTTAAAATATCTTATCTAACTTCTTATCTTCTTATCTTTTCAAATTTGATTTTAATATCTTTTTCAACTAACTATTTGACTTTTTGTTTGTTTCTTATCTTTCTCAAAACCACCTAACTACTTCTCCCTCTCTAATTTTCGAAAATATCTCACCTCTTTTTCAAAATTCTTTTTAATTAATTAACTAATTGTTTTAAAATTTTAATTTTAATTCTATCTCATCTTTAATTTTCGAAAATCATTAACTCCTTTTCAAAATTAATTTTCGAATTCTCTCTCTCATCTTCTTCTATTTATTTATTTATTTACTAACACTTCTCTTCACCTCTCTTCATCTCCAATCACTGCTTCTATCCTCACCCTTGTGTTTGGGTTCTTCTTCACTTTTATTCCTTTCTTCTTCTACTAATAATAAGGATCCTCTTTACTGTGACATAGAGGATTCTTCTTCTTTTCTTGTTCTCTTCTCTTTCATATGAGCAGGAACAAGGAAAAAGGCATCTTTGTTGAAGCTGATCCAGAACCTGAAAGGACTTTGAAGAGGAAACTAAGAGAAGCTAAATTACAACAATCCAGAGGCAACCTATTTGAAATTTTCGAACAAGAGAAGGAGATGGCAGCCGAATCCAACAACAATAATGCAAGGAGGATGCTTGGTGATTTCACTAAACCAACGTCCAAGTTTGATAGAAGAAGCATCTCAATTCCTGCCATTGGAGCAAACAATTTTGAGCATCTGGCTGGCGTTCAACGCCAGAACAGAGCATGAATCTGGCGCTGAACACCAGAAACAAGCAACATCCTGGCGTTTGAACGCCAGGAATATGCCCTGAGGAAAGCTGGCGCTGAATGCTAGTAACAAGCATGGAACTGGCGTTCAATGCCAGAAACATGCTACACATGGGCGTTGAACGCCCAGAATGAGCATCACTTCGGTGTCTAAACGCCAGAATTGCATGCAAAGGCATTTTACATGCCTAATTGGTGCAGGGATGTAAATCCTTGACACCTCAGGATCTGTGGACCCCACAGGATCCCCACATACCATATTCTCACCTTACCTCCTAATAATCCTATAACACACTTTCCCAAAAACCCTTCACCAATCACCTCAATCTCTCTTCCCAATTACCCCCTTCACCACTCACATCCTTCCACTCTTTCCCATAAACCCACCTACCTTCAAATTCAAATTTCTTTCCCACCCAAACCCACCCTAAATGGCCGAACCTACCCCCTCTCCTCTCCCTATATAAACCCCTCCATTCTCCTTAATTTTCACACAACACAATCCTCTCTTCTCCTTCTTGGCCGAATACACCTCTCCCCCTCTCCTCCATATCTTTTTCTTCTTCTTCTTCTTTTCTTCTCTTGCTCAAGGGCGAGCAATATTTTAAGTTTGGTGTGGTAAAAGCATAAGCTTTTTGTTTTTCCATTACCATTGATGGCACCTAAGGCCAAAGAATCCTCTAGAAAAGGGAAAGGGAAGACAAAAGCTTCCACCTCCGAGTCATGGGAGATGGAAAGATTCATCTCTAAAGCCCATCAAAACCACTTCTATGATGTTGTGGCCAAGAAGAAGGTGATCCCCGAGGTCCCTTTCAAGCTCAAGAAAAATGAGTACCCGGAGATCCGACATGAGATCCAAAGAAGAGGTTGGGAAGTTCTAACCAACCCCATCTAACAAGTTGGAATCTTAATGGTTCAAGAGTTCTATGCCAATGCATGGATCACTAGGAACCATGATCAAAGTAAGAACCTAAACCCAAAGAATTATCTTACAATGGTTCGGGGGAAATACTTAAATTTTAGTCCGAAAAATGTGAGGTTGGCATTCAACTTACCCATGATGCAAGGAGATGCACGCCCCTATACTAGAAGGGTCAACTTTAATCAAAGGTTGGACCAAGTCCTTATGGACATATGTGTGGAAGGAGCCCAATGGAAAAGAGACTCCAAAGGCAAGCCGGTTCAACTAAGAAGACTGGACCTCAAGGCTGTGGCTAGAGGATGGTTGGAGTTCATTCAACGCTCCATCATCCCCACTAGCAACCGATCTGAAGTTACTGTGGATCGGGCCATCATGATTCATAGCATCATGAGTGGAGAGGAAGTAGAAGTTCATGAAGTCATCTCCCATGAATTCTACAAAATAGCCGATAAGTCCTCTACTTTGGCAAGGCTAGCTTTTCCTCATCTTATTTGCCATCTATGTTACTCAGCTGGAGTTATCATAGAAGGAGACATCCTCATTGAGGAGGACAAGCCCATTACTAAGAAAAGGATGGAGTAAACAAGAGAGCCCACTCATGGAACCCAAGAGACGCATGAGGAAGCTCATCACCAAGAAATCACGGAGATGCCTCAATGGATGCACTTTCCTCCCAACAACTATTGGGAACAACTCAAAACTTCCTTAGAAGATTTGAGTTACAACGTGGATCAATTAACGGTGGAACATCAAGAGCACTCCATCATTCTCCATGAAATTAGAGAAGATTAAAGAGCAATGTGGGAGGAGCAACAAAGGCAAGGAAGAGACATAGAAGAACTCAAGGACATCATTGGTTCTTCAAGAAGAAAGCGCCACCATCACTAAGGTGGATTCATTCCTTGTTCTTATTTTTTTTCTTTTCTATATTTCGGTTTTTATGCTTATTATGTCATCTATATTTGTGTCTCTACTTCATGATTATTAGTGTTTAGTAACTATGTCTTAAAGCTATGAATAAATTCCATAAATCCTTCACCTCTCTTAAATGAAAAATGTTTTTAATTCAAAAGAACAAGAAGTACATGAATTTCGAAAATTGTCCTTGAAATTAGTTTAATTATATTGATGTGGTGACAATACTTTTTGTTTTCTGAATGAATGCTTAAACAGTACATAATTTTTATCTTGTTGTTTATGAATGTTAAAGTTGTTGGCTCTTGAAAGAATGATGAACAAAGAAAAATATTATAGACAATCTGAAAAATCATGAAATTGATTCTTGAAGCAAGAAAAAACAGTGAAAAAGCAAAAGCTTGCGAAAAAAAAAATTTGGCGAAAAAAATAGAAAGAAAAAGAAAAAGCAAGCAGAAAAAGCCAATAGCCCTTAAACCCAAAAGGCAAGGGTAAAAAGGATCCAAGGCTTTGAGCATCAATGGATAGGAGGGCCCAAGGAAATAAAATCCTGGCCTAAGCGGCTAAATCAAGCTGTCCCTGACCATGTGCTTGTGGCATGCAGGTCCAAGTGAAAAGCTTGAGACTGAGTGGTTAAAGTCTTGATCCAAAGCAAAAAGAGTGTGCTTAAGAGCTCTGGACACCTCTAACTGGGGACTCTAGCAAAGCTGAGTCACAATCTGAAAAGGTTCACCCAGTCATGTGTCTGTGGCATTTATGTATCCGGTGGTAATACTGGAAAACAAAGTGCTTAGGGCCACGGCCAAGACTTATAAAAGTAGCTGTGTTCAAGAATCAACATACATAACTAGGAGAATCAATAACACTATCCGAAATTCTAAGTTCCCATAGATGCCAATCATTCTAAACTTCAAAGGAAAAAGTGAGATGCCAAAACTGTTCAGAAGCAAAAAGCTACAATTCCCGCTCATCTAATTAGAACTAATATTCATTGATATTCTGGGATTTATAGTATATTCTCTTCTTTTTATCCTAATTGATTTTCAGTTGCTTGGGGACAAGCAACAATTTAAGTTTGGTGTTGTGATGAGCGGATAATTTATACGCTTTTTGGCATTGTTTTTAGGTAGTTTTTAGTATGATCTAGTTACTTTTAGGGATATTTTCATTAGTTTTTATGCTAAATTCATATTTGTGGACTTTACTATGAGTTTGTGTGTTTTTCTGTGATTTCAGGTATTTTCTTGCTGAAATTGAGGGACCTGAGCAAAACTCTGATAGGAGGCTGACAAAGGACTGCTGATGCTGTTAGAATCTGACCTCCCTGCACTCGAAATGGATTTTCTGGAGTTACAGAACTTCAGATGGCGCGCTCTCAACGACGATGGAAAGTAGACATCCTGAGCTTTCCAGCAATATATAATAGTCCATATTTTATTTGAAATTTGATGACGTAAACTGGCGCTCAACGCCAGTTCCATGCTGCATTCTGGAGTCAAACGCCAGAAATACGTCACGAACCAGAGTTGAACGCCCAAAACGCGTTACAACTTGGCGTTCAACTCCAAGAGAAGCCTCAGCTCATGGATAGATCAAGCTCAGCCCAAACACACACCAAGTGGGCCTCGGAAGTGAATTTATGCATAAATTACTTACCTCTGTAAACCCTAGTAGCTAGTTTAGTATAAATAGAACTTTTTACTAGTTTATTAAAATCTTTGATTGTATTATTCATTCTTTAGACGTTTAGTTCTTAGATCTGGGGGGCTGGCTGGTGCACGAAATTGTGATCTCTTCTTTTCACAACTCAAATAATCCCCTAGTAATGGCCCCAAAGACTTGGTGCTCAATACCATGGCATCACAACTTCGCACAACTAACCAACAAGTGTACTGGGTCGTCCAAGTAATAAACCTTACGCGAGTAAGGGTCGATCCCACGGAGATTGTTGGTATGAAGCAAGCTATGGTCACCTTGTAAATCTCAGTCAGGCAGACTCAAATAGTTGTGGGTGATATATGAATAAAACATAAAGATAAGGATAGAGATACTTATGCAATTCATTGGTAAGAACTTCAGATAAGCGAATGGAGATGCTTTGTCCCTTCCGTCTCTCTGCTTTCCTACTGTCTTCATCCAATCCTTCTTACTCCTTTCCATGGCAAGCTGTATGTAGGGTTTCACCATTGTCAGTGGCTACCTCCCATCCTCTCAGTGGAAATGTTCAACGTACCCTGTCACGGCACGGCTATCCAGCTGTCGGTTCTCGATCATGTCGGAATAGAATCCAATGATTCTTTTGCGTCTGTCACTAACGCCCCACAATCGCGAGTTTGAAGCACGTCACAGTCATTCAATCATTGAATCCTACTCAGAATACCACAGACAAGGTTTAGACCTTCCGGATTCTCTTGAATGCCGCCATCAATTCTGGCTTATACCACGAAGACTCTGATCTCACGGAATGGCTGGCTCGGTTGTCAGGCGAGCGCTCGGTTGTCAGGCGAGCAACAACCATGCGTCATGTATCAGGAATCCAAGAGATATCCACCCAATCTAAGGTAGAACGGAGGTGGTTTTCAGTCACACGTTCATAGGTGAGAATGATGATGAGTGTCACGGATCATCACATTCATCAAGTTGAAGAACAAGTGATATCTTGGAATAAGAACAAGCTGAATTGAATAGAAGAACAATAGTAATTGCATTAATACTTGAGGTACAGCAGAGCTCCACACCTTAATCTATGGTGTGTAGAAACTCCACCGTTGAAAATACATAAGAACAAGGTCTAGGCATGGCCGTGAGGCCAGCCTCCCAATGATCTATGATAGCATAAAACTACTCAAAGATGGCTACCAAGATGTAAATACAATAGTAAAAGGTCCTATTTATAGGGAACTAGTAGCTTAAGAATTACAAAGATGAGTAAATGACATAAAAATCCACTTCCGGGCCCACTTGGTGTGTGTTTGGGCTGAGCATTGAAGCATTTTCGTGTAAAGACTCTTCTTGGAGTTAAACGCCAGCTTTTGTGCCAGTTTGGGCGTTTAACGCTGGGAATTCTGAAGGTGACTTTGAACGCCGGTTTGGGCCATCAAATCTTGGGCAAAGTATGGACTATCAAATATTTCTGGAAAGCCCAGGATGTCTACTTTCCAACGCCGTTGAGAGCGCGCCAATTGGGCTTCTGTAGCTCCAGAAAATCCACTTTGAGTGCAGGGAGGTCAGAATCCAACAGCATCTGCAGTCCTTTTAGTCTCTGAATCAGATTTTTGCTCAGGTCCCTCAATTTTAGCCAGAAAATACCTGAAATCACAGAAAAACACACAAACTCATAGTAAAGTCCAGAAAAGTGAATTTTAACTAAAAACTAATAAAAATATACTAAAAACTAACTAAATCCTACCAAAAACATACTAAAAACAATGCCAAAAAGCGTATAAATTATCCGCTCATCCCAACACCAAACTTAAATTGTTGCTTGTCCCCAAGCAACTGAAAATCAAATAAGATAAAGAGAAGAGAATATGCAATGAACTCCAAAAACATCTATGAGGATCAGTATTAATTAGATGAGCGGGCTTTTAGCTTTTTGCCTCTGAACAGTTTTGGCATCTCAATCTATCCTTTGAAATTCAGAATGATTGGCTTCTTTAGGAACTCAGAATCCAGATAGTGTTATTGATTCTCCTAGTTAAGTATGATGATTCTTGAACACAGCTACTTTATGAGTCTTGGCCGTGGCCCAAAGCACTCTGTCTTCCAGTATTACCACCGGATACATACATGCCACAGACACATAATCGGGTGAACCTTTTCAGATTGTGACTCAGCTTTGCTAGAGTCCCCAATTAGAGGTGTCCAAGGTTCTTAAGCACACTCTTTTTGCCTTGGATCACAACTTTATTTCTTTCTTTTTCTTTCTTTTTCTCTTTCTCCCCCTTTTTTTCGTTTTTTTTATATTCACTGCTTTTTTCTTGCTTCAAGAATCATTTTTATGATTTTTCAGATCCTCAGTAACATGTCTCCTTTTTCATCATTCTTTCAAGAGCCAACAACTTTAACATTCATGAACAACAAATTCAAAAGACATATGCACTGTTCAAGCATATATTCAGAAAACAAAAGTATTGCCACCACATCAAAATAATTAATCTGTTATAAAATTTAAAATTCATGCAATTCTTCTCTTTTTCAATTAAGAACATTTTTTTATTTAAGAGAGGTGATGGATTCATAGGACATTCATAACTTTAAGGCATAGACACTAAGACACTAATGATCATAAGACACAATCATGGATAAACATAAGCATGAAAATTCGAAAAACAAGAAAATAAAGAACAAGGAGATTAAAGAACGGGTCCACCTTAGTGATGGCGGCTTGTTCTTCCTCTTGAAGATCTTATGGAGTGCTTGAGCTCCTCAATGTCTCTTCCTTGTCTTTGTTGCTCCTCTCTCATGATTCTTTGATCTTCTCGAATTTCATGGAGGTGGATGGAATGTTCTTGGTGCTCCACCCTTAGTTGTCCCATGTTGGAACTCAGTTCTCCTAGGGAGGTGTTGATTTGCTCCCAATAGTTTTGTGGAGGAAAGTGCATCCCTTGAGGCATCTCAGGGATTTCATGATGAGAGGGGTCTCTTATTCGCTCCATCTTTTTCTTAGTGATGGGCTTATCTTCATCAATGAGGATGTCTCCCTCTATGTCAACTCCAACTGAATAACAGAGGTGACAAATGAGATGAGGAAAGGCTAACCTTGCCAAGGTAGAGGACTTGTCCGCCACCTTATAGAGTTCTTGGGCTATAACCTCATGAACTTCCACTTCTTCTCCAATCATGATGCTATGAATCATGATGGCCCGGTCTATAGTAACTTCGGACCGGTTGCTAGTGGGAATGATTGAGCGTTGGATAAACTCCAACCATCCCCTAGCCATGGGCTTGAGGTCATGCCTTCTCAATTGAACCGGCTTCCCTCTTGAATCTCTCTTCCATTGGGCGCCCTCTTCACAAATGACTGTGAGGACTTGGTCCAACCTTTGATCAAAGTTGACCCTTCTAGTGTAAGGGTGTTCATCTCCTTGCATCATGGGCAAGTTGAATGCCAACCTTACATTTTCCGGACTAAAATCTAAGTATTTCCCCCGAACCATTGTAAGCCAATTCTTTGGGTCCGGGTTCACACTTTGATCATGGTTCTTGGTGATCCATGCATTGGCATAGAACTCTTGAACCATCAAGATTCCGACTTGTTGAATGGGGTTGGTAAGAACTTCCCAACCTCTTCTTCGGATCTTATGTCGGATCTCCGGATATTCACTCTTTTTGAGTTTGAAAGGGACCTCGGGGATCACCTTCTTCAAGGCCACAACTTCATAGAAGTGGTCTTGATGCACCCTTGAGATGAATCTCTCCATCTCCCATGACTCGGAGGTGGAAGCTTTTGCCTTCCCTTTCCTCTTTTTAGAGGTTTCTCCGGTCTTGGATGCCATAAATGGTTATGGAAAAATAAAAAGCAATGCTTTTACCACACCAAACTTAAAAGGTTTGCTCGTCCTCGAGCAAAAGTAGAAAGAAGAGAGTAGAAGAAGAAGAAATAGAGGAGATGGAGATGGCTTTGTGGTTCGGCCAAAGGGTAGAAGTAGTGTTAAGGTTGTGTGAAAATGAGGGAGTGAAGATGGGTTTATATAGGGGTGGAGAGAAGGGTAGGGTTCGGTCATGTAGGGGTGGGTTTGGGAGGGAAAGTGGTTTGAATTTGAATGGTGAGGTAGGTGGGGTTTTATGAAGGATGAATGTGAGTGGTGAAGAGAATAGTGGGATTTGATAGGTGAGGGGTTTTTGGGGAAGAGGTGTTGAGGTGATTGGTGAATGGGTGAAGAAGAAGAGAGAGGGTGGTGGGGTAGGTGGGGATCCTGTGGGGTCCACAAATCCTGAGGTGTCAAGGAAAATTCATCCCTGCACCAAGTGGCAAGCAAAATTGCTCTATGTGCCAATTCTGGCGTTAA